>NC_088301.1:32718889-32969501 GCF_032854445.1 Liolophura sinensis
CATGCCTTAATTTACATCATGGCAGTCAGGTTTATGAGTGAAGGAAACCATAGAGCTCAGAGTAAATCATTTCCCTTCACCAGGTTCCCGACAAACTTGCCAGAATCACGTCATGCCTTAATTTACATCATGGCAGTCAGGTTTATGAGTGAAGGAAACCATAGAGCTCAGAGTAAATCATTTCACTTCACCAGGTTCCCGACAAACTTGCCAGAATCACGTCATGCCTTAATTTACATCATGGCAGTCAGGTTTATGAGTGAAGGGAACCGGAGATGTTGACAGTAAGCTGTATGCCTTCACCAGGTACCTGACAAACTTGCCAAAATTACGTCAGGCCTTAATTTACATCATGGCAGTCAGGTTTATGAGTGAAGGAAACCGGAGATGCTTGCAGTAAACTGTATGCCTTCACCAGGTACCTGACAAACTTGCCAAAATTACTTCAGGCCTTAATTTACATCATGGCAGTCAGGTTTATGAGTGAAGGAAACCATAGAGCTCAGAGTAAACCATATGCCTTCACCATGTACCTGACAAAATTGCCAAAATTACTACAGGCCTTAATATACATCATGGCTGTCAGGTTTATGAGTGAAGGAAACCATAGAGCTCAGAGTAAATCATTTCCATTCACCAGGTTCCCGACAAACTTGCCAAAATTACTTTTCAGGCCTTAATATACATCATGGCTGTCAGGTTTATGAGTGAAGGAAACCATAGAGCTCAGAGTAAATCATTTCCCGTCACCATGTACCCGACAAACTTGCCAGAATCACGTCATGCCTTAATTTACATCATGGCAGTCAGGTTTATGAGTGAAGGAAACCATAGAGCTCAGAGTAAATCATTTCACTTCACCAGGTTCCCGACAAACTTGCCAGAATCACGTCATGCCTTAATTTACATCATGGCAGTCAGGTTTATGAGTGAAGGAAACCATAGAGCTCAGAGTAAATCATTTCCCTTCACCAGGTTCCCGACAAACTTGCCAGAATCACGTCATGCCTTAATTTACATCATGGCAGTCAGGTTTATGAGTGAAGGAAACCATAGAGCTCAGAGTAAATCATTTCCCTTCACCAGGTTCCCGACAAACTTGCCAAAATTACTTTTCAGGCCTTAATATACATCATGGCTGTCAGGTTTATGAGTGAAGGAAACCATAGAGCTCAGAGTAAATCATTTCCCGTCACCATGTACCCGACAAACTTGCCAGAATCACGTCATGCCTTAATTTACATCATGGCAGTCAGGTTTATGAGTGAAGGAAACCATAGAGCTCAGAGTAAATCATTTCACTTCACCAGGTTCCCGACAAACTTGCCAGAATCACGTCATGCCTTAATTTACATCATGGCAGTCAGGTTTATGAGTGAAGGAAACCATAGAGCTCAGAGTAAATCATTTCCCTTCACCAGGTTCCCGACAAACTTGCCAGAATCACGTCATGCCTTAATTTACATCATGGCAGTCAGGTTTATGAGTGAAGGAAACCATAGAGCTCAGAGTAAATCATTTCACTTCACCAGGTTCCCGACAAACTTGCCAGAATCACGTCATGCCTTAATTTACATCATGGCAGTCAGGTTTATGAGTGAAGGGAACCGGAGATGTTGACAGTAAGCTGTATGCCTTCACCAGGTACCTGACAAACTTGCCAAAATTACGTCAGGCCTTAATTTACATCATGGCAGTCAGGTTTATGAGTGAAGGAAACCGGAGATGCTTGCAGTAAACTGTATGCCTTCACCAGGTACCTGACAAACTTGCCAAAATTACTTCAGGCCTTAATTTACATCATGGCAGTCAGGTTTATGAGTGAAGGAAACCATAGAGCTCAGAGTAAACCATATGCCTTCACCATGTACCTGACAAAATTGCCAAAATTACTACAGGCCTTAATTTACATCATGGCAGTCAGGTTTATGAGTGAAGGAAACTGGAGATGCTCGCAGTAAACCATATGCCTTCACCAGGTACCTGACAAACTTGCCAAAATTACTTCAGGCCTTAATTTACATCATGGCAGTCAGGTTTATGAGTGAAGGAAACCATAGAGCTCAGAGTAAACCATATGCCTTCACCATGTACCTGACAAAATTGCCAAAATTACTACAGGCCTTAATATACATCATGGCTGTCAGGTTTATGAGTGAAGGAAACCATAGAGCTCAGAGTAAATCATTTCCATTCACCAGGTTCCCGACAAACTTGCCAAAATTACTTTTCAGGCCTTAATATACATCATGGCTGTCAGGTTTATGAGTGAAGGAAACCATAGAGCTCAGAGTAAATCATTTCCCGTCACCATGTACCCGACAAACTTGCCAGAATCACGTCATGCCTTAATTTACATCATGGCAGTCAGGTTTATGAGTGAAGGAAACCATAGAGCTCAGAGTAAATCATTTCACTTCACCAGGTTCCCGACAAACTTGCCAGAATCACGTCATGCCTTAATTTACATCATGGCAGTCAGGTTTATGAGTGAAGGAAACCATAGAGCTCAGAGTAAATCATTTCCCTTCACCAGGTTCCCGACAAACTTGCCAGAATCACGTCATGCCTTAATTTACATCATGGCAGTCAGGTTTATGAGTGAAGGAAACCATAGAGCTCAGAGTAAATCATTTCCCTTCACCAGGTTCCCGACAAACTTGCCAAAATTACTTTTCAGGCCTTAATATACATCATGGCTGTCAGGTTTATGAGTGAAGGAAACCATAGAGCTCAGAGTAAATCATTTCCCGTCACCATGTACCCGACAAACTTGCCAGAATCACGTCATGCCTTAATTTACATCATGGCAGTCAGGTTTATGAGTGAAGGAAACCATAGAGCTCAGAGTAAATCATTTCACTTCACCAGGTTCCCGACAAACTTGCCAGAATCACGTCATGCCTTAATTTACATCATGGCAGTCAGGTTTATGAGTGAAGGAAACCATAGAGCTCAGAGTAAATCATTTCCCTTCACCAGGTTCCCGACAAACTTGCCAGAATCACGTCATGCCTTAATTTACATCATGGCAGTCAGGTTTATGAGTGAAGGAAACCATAGAGCTCAGAGTAAATCATTTCACTTCACCAGGTTCCCGACAAACTTGCCAGAATCACGTCATGCCTTAATTTACATCATGGCAGTCAGGTTTATGAGTGAAGGGAACCGGAGATGTTGACAGTAAGCTGTATGCCTTCACCAGGTACCTGACAAACTTGCCAAAATTACGTCAGGCCTTAATTTACATCATGGCAGTCAGGTTTATGAGTGAAGGAAACCGGAGATGCTTGCAGTAAACTGTATGCCTTCACCAGGTACCTGACAAACTTGCCAAAATTACTTCAGGCCTTAATTTACATCATGGCAGTCAGGTTTATGAGTGAAGGAAACCATAGAGCTCAGAGTAAACCATATGCCTTCACCATGTACCTGACAAAATTGCCAAAATTACTACAGGCCTTAATTTACATCATGGCAGTCAGGTTTATGAGTGAAGGAAACTGGAGATGCTCGCAGTAAACCATATGCCTTCACCAGGTACCTGACAAACTTGCCAAAATTACTACAGGCCTTAATTTACATCATGGCAGTCAGGTTTATGAGTGAAGGAAACCGGAGATGCTCTGATTAAACCATATGCCTTCACCAGGTACCCAACAAACTAGCCAAAATGACTTCAGGCCTTAATTTACATCATGGCAGTCAGGTTTATGGGTGAAGGAAACCGGAGATGTTTGGAGTAAACTATGTGCCTTCACCAGGTTCCCGACAAACTTGAAATAAAATTACGTCAGGCCTTAATTTACATCATGGCAGTCAGGTTTATGGGTGAAGGAAACCAGAGACGTTTGGAGTAAACTATGTGCTTTCACCAGGTACCCGACAAACTTGCCAAAAATACGTCAAAAATGGCAGTCAGCTTTATGAGTGAAGAAAACCGGAGATGCTCTGATTAAACCATGTGCCTTCACCAGGTACCCGACAAACTAGCCAAAATGACTTCAGGCCTTAATTTACATCATGGCAGTCAGGTTTATGGGTGAAGGAAACCGGAGATGTTTGGAGTAAACTATGTGCCTTCACCAGGTACCCGACAAACTTGCCAAAATTACGTCAGGCCTTAATTTACATCATGGCAGTCAGGTTTATGGGTGAAGGAAACCGGAGATGTTTGGAGTAAACTATGTGCCTTCACCAGGTACCTGACAAACCTGTTGACTTACAGCCTTAGCTGAAGCGATCAGAATAAACATAGAGGCTAGCATACAAGGTAAACCAGGGCTAATTAAAGTCAGAGTACTTCCTGCTAATGTTTTATGTAATAATTATTAGGTGTTCCAAATTTTGTTCCTAAATTTTTTGTTGTTGTTAGACTATTGTGTGCATTAAAGCCAGGTGAAATAGTTATCCAACGACTGACCTAATGTCTTATTTAAGCAGAGGTTGCAGGACCTCTCTCATATGCACCAAATGTGACTTGATTAAAGTACTGGCCATGTATAATATCTGTTCCCACCTCTAGCAGTCCTGGCTGTTTTGGGGGCTTGTTCGTTGAGTTTCTGTAATTGCTGTGTGTAGGTCTGAGGCTTGTGCCGAGGTCCACGGGAGTGTATTCCCACCTGAGGTCGTACATACACACTACGCTTCATACCTGACAATTAAATGTACAGATACAGATATACACATGCAACCACAAGGTACATGTAAATGTTGGTGTTTTGGTCACTGTGCCCCTTGATACCTGGGTCAGGTACATGTACACATACACAATATATTACATGCACTTGCATGTTTCAGGACATTCTACAGATCGTGCAAAAAAAGAAAGAAAAAGACTTCAGATTTAATTTCATAAAGAAATTATTAAATGGAATCATTCCATCAACTCATTCTCTTGCTTTTCTTACCAAGTGTCACAGCTGGCAAAGTTTTTATTATTTTACAAAATTATGGATTCCATTAGCTTAATCTTCAGATCTTACATATTAGGTTTCTGGCACTAGTATTCGGGGCTTCAAAGGGCTCGTGGAATTGTATCTTTTGGGTACACGGAGCAGAGGGAGACAATGGGGATCCGTCCAATGACCGACAGTAGAACCTTGACGTTTGTGTCCCAGCTCATCATTATCATGTCACAAAAATGACAGAACAACGCTGCATTACAAACCAATACATTGTAACACTGTAAAAGTAACGCTACAATAATTTTTTGACCCACAATGGCTCGAGGTCCTCCTTCACACTGGCACAAAATCAAGGGATTCAAAAATATGCTGCCTCCTTATTGTTTGACTCCCATTCTGCCGGGTATTTCATGATCAAAAGGTTAAGCCTTTCCCCAGGTACACTAGGGTTAACCTGTATTGCCATATTCTAATGTGGACACAGTGTACCTACCTCTTGTGGAATATCCACCCTTGTTGGAAAGCTGTTGTAACTGCTGGGTGTAAGTCATGGGCTTGTGTAGTGGTCCCTTACCCCTTGACACAGGCCGAGGAATGTTCGAAGTCCCTATCCAAACAAATAATGTCATCAATTTCTTTTTTCACAACAAGAGCATAAAGCTACAATGTATCAATGGGATTTATGTATGTATTTGATAGGTAATTATCTCCACTTGCAAATGCAATGCAGGCATCTTGTGATCTAGATATCATCTAGCACGTAATTAATGGTTATAACATGATATCCATAGTTTCAGCTGAGGGTGAAGGTGGGTGGTGAGGGTGGGTGGTGGGGGTGTGGTGGTGTTGGGGATGTGGTGGGGTTGGTAGCATGTGCAAAGTATGAGAATACTAGAAGTTTCTTATTATTTTTCAGATTTAAGTGAGTGAGTGAGTGCTTGGGGTTTAACGTCGTACTCAACAATTTTTCAGTCATATGACGACGAAGGAATCTTTAGGGTGCATGTACGTGTAATGTGCCTCCTTGTTGCAGGACGGATTTCCACCGCTCTTTTATTTAGTGCTGCTTCACTGAGACGACTTACCGAAGGCAAGTAAGCCACCCTGCCCGAGCCATTATACTGATATGGGTCAACCAGTCGTTGCACTATCCCCTTCATGCTGAACGCCAAGCGAGGAAGTTACAACTTCCTCTTTTAAAGTCTGAGGTGTGACTCAATCAAGGATTGATCCTGGGTCTACCGGTCCCGAAGCGGACGCTCTACCTCTGCTATCGGGGCCTTTCTCTTCAGATTTAAAGTTGCAGCCAAAACTCAGGATCTATGACTTCAAGAATGTCTTGAGGATGATCAACTGCGGCCAAAACAATGCTCTAGCTGCATAAGCCAATGATGGCGGTTTCTGGGAGTAAGAATACATACACATGCACTAACATAACTAATAAACAGTCTCTGCACATCCACTGTCTTTACCGTGTTTGGGTAATGTCTGTTGTGGTACAATAGGTGTACTGTACACCTTCTTGGACTTCTTCATGTCCTGTAGCCGCTCTGTGTAGGTCTTCACCCTCCTCGGTGAGGTGTTTGCTCTCCTGGAAGCTCCCGGAATGTGTTTAGACCCTGTCAACAATAATGTATTACTTTGCACCATACAACTTCACTACAGTACATGTGTATTCCAGTCATATCACAAGATTCAAGCTTGTAGCACAAGTCACAAGCTCTCTTTAATAATCATACAGTTGTCTTTGTAAAGCACCATGTTCCAGAAACCAAAAATGACTGAAAATCAAACATCCAGGTCTCATAATGCACATGGCGCTGATCCAAGATGTCTACATTCAGAAGTTTTTTTATTACACAGACATTTATAGTGTACAAACGACAAGCAGATTTTCTCAATTTCAGCCTGGGGCCTCCGTAAGTAGTGTACTAGCACAACAGAAGGACTCATGAGCTAAAAACTGATGAATGATCCCTTGCTAATATTATAATATTATGTAGAAAAAACCTTCTGTTTGGTGCACTGAAGCAATAAACAAGACAAGCTATGGTTGTATAAAGCAAATCTGTCTGACGTTTGTTTACTAAAAATATTTATACAATAAAAAAAAATTAAAAAAGAAAAACACATATCAGGCTATCTAAGCCCATGGCACACTAGGTGATTTTGGACGCCTACTGCGACAATCAGCTGATGGTCATGCAGACTGTTCTGCCTGGTTTTACAACGGGAATTTTGGACCACTGGAACCTGTAGCTGCACTGTTGACTGTTGTCACACGGATTGCAGGTATCAGAATGTGTTTGATTTTCAAAATCAAAATCGCTGTTGATTCTTTACTCACTGTGTAGTGTGTCTGGATGGGCAACCTCAATTTTAAGTGCCTCAGACCACTGACTAATCATAAGTACAAATCTTGTGACATGACCATACACAGTCCAGCCATGTGTTTATCAAAAAGACGTTCTCCATCACTAAAGCATGGGCTTATGAAATCTACAACCAAAGCTCACATCCTCATCAGCAGTCACACTTACAATGGTACAATACTCATATACTCATTTGACTTTGTGTTCTTTATGATTTATGGACTATATTTTGTATGTATCCAAAATATGAACTCATGGTTAAAGTAAACATAAAGTCAGCCACCAAATTTGAATTAAGTCCCAAAGTTTTCCAAAGCGTTTGATATATATTTTAAAAATTCTACAATGATCATCAACAGAATAAACAGCAAATGATCCTCATGACCTAGCCTCATGATCTAGCCATACATTTTTGTTTCCAAGCCATTTAGCCAAACTAGCTATCTACCGTGACTTTACATAACTTTGTACTAAGAAATGTCATGCAGTTCCAAGATTAAATATATGTCACTGAGTATGAAAATATGACAGAGAAAGGGACAAACAAAATTGCCATGGCCCAGTTGTCAAAAAGTGTATTAGGCAGTAAAACCTGGCATTAAACTTATTTTGGACTTAAGTCCAAAGACTGGTATTACGATTTAAGCCTGGCTTCACGTTCAAAACATCTGAGGCTGGTTGGTAAAAAGTGTATTACAAGTGAAGCCAGCTTTAAATCTTGAAGCCAGTCTCAACATAATACAAAACTAATGGTATTTTAGTCCAGACTAAAGTTAATACCAGGCTTAAATGCTAATACACTTTTAAACAACTGGGCCCTGGCCCCAGATACCACAAAGAGTTTAAAGAGTTATAGACAGATTCTTTCCAGCCTGCATTTAACAAAATATTGTCTTGATACATTTTGTTTTGCTACTGGGTAAGGAACAGTTTTACAACAAAATATATGTACACTACTTTGGCAGACGTCATATTCACTAAAAGAAGAAAAAACTAATATGAATCCTGACCTCTGAGAGAAATGCCTACCATATAATTTTTCCTTCTCATTCTGACTGTATCCATCCTTGGAGGAGGAGGCATAAGGCCTGGAGGTACGTGGACTTTCCCTCTGGCTGGATGCAGAGCTGGGACGTCTCTGTACCTGTTTGCGTGTTATCTCGGGTCTCTGCAAGCGAACCAACTCTTGGAAGGGCTTGGGCTTGTATGGTTCTACAGTGGACTCTGGGTCCGGCTCTGTGATGTTGTCCTCCTCCCCACTTTTCACAGGTTGTGGAGTATTTTCTGTAATTGTCTCCAAGCTTTCCACCATCTTTGTGTACCTGGCTAGCTGCCCAGTTGTCTCCCCTGACTGTTGGAGCTCTTCAGGATCAGCTAGGAAGGGTTTGACCATTGGTCTGATAGGACGTTCATCATAGTATAAAGAGGAAGGTTGATTGTGAGTACTCATGGAAGGCTGTTTTGACACACGGAAGGTTTTATCAATGACTCTGCCGTTATTAAGGGATGCCTGCTCCCATGCAGTTCTATCTGTAGCCCTGGCTGTTGGAGCTGTCTTGGGCCTAGCTCCCCTGTCTCCCCTAGGGGTGATAACTCTTGTCTGCATGCGGCGGGCAAAGCGAGCAGACTTTGGGGAGCCAGTAGCTGGTTCTTTAGGTAGAGCCACCTCATCAGTCAAGATGTCACCCAGGAGCTGCGTTGCTTGTAGGAATCGCTTTTCCACATTTTCTTTTGTCTGTGTCTTGCGGTTAGCCTCACGTTGCCTCCCTGCCTCCAAAATATCATGGTCTGTAACAGGATCCTGGAAAATAAAAACATAAAAAAAAGAAAAAAAAGTCATTTGGTGTGAAGTTTCCATCACTTTAAAAAGCACTACTGGTACATTCAGCTATATACATATTTTAATAATTCGCTGTTACTTTTAAGACATGGTATTTTAGAAGTTACAACAAATGTACAATGCTTTATTACTCAAGCAGAATTCCTTATCTTCTCTCTATCTGAGCATCACATACTGCCTGTATGCAGAAGATCATGGACTAAAATATACCCTTTTTAATTTAACCTCATTTTTCCTATGTTCTACCGGCTATATGTCAGCAACCTGCAGATGGTCATGGGTTTCCCCCTCGGTTCTGCCCAGTCCCCTGCCATCATAATGCTCTCTGCCGGTCATATAAGTGGAATATTCTTGAGTATGACGTCAAACATCAATGAAGTACATAAGTAAATAATGTTGTATCAGTGGACTAGACATTTAACCCTTCGCTGTCCAGTCAACTTGTGATGGAGAGAAAACTACCAGTTACTGTACTGTAAGATTAGTATAATAAAGGGCAGCTTTACACCCATAATCTCACACTTACTCTGCTGGTATTCTGGGTGGATGCGAACGGATGCCTCTCTTCATCCAGAAGTTCCTGTCTGTGCTTCTTGTACTCGGCATGTGTTTTGCGTCTTCTTTCTGCCATCCACTCCTGGAGCGCATGCTGCTCCTCTGGGTCACGTTTGTTAGCATTCAGTCCTGCCTCATTGGCAATCTGTTGTAACTTATCCACACTCATCTTCACACTGTCGAAACCCGAGGCTTGAGACTGCCGACTAAAACACAGAGGCTGACTGAACATTTTCAAACACAATCAATTTATTTATTTATCTGATTGCTGTTTAACGCCGCATTCAAGAATTTTCACTTATCCGATGGCAATTAGTCTTATAAGTGGGGAAAAAAATGGAATGCCTTACTTAAGCAAGTTACTGAGAAACTTTTTTCCACATGTGATGCACATATATGCAAACCTCACTGTTAGAAGACAAGTGGTCTGCATGGAATGTTAGACTGTGCAAACACCCACAGGTGTAACTGACTGCTTATTTTCAAGAATGCCCTAAAAGCTGTGAGCATAAGGAAATCTACACATGCCCTGTCCAAAGTGGGGTTTGAACCATTGTATGTTCTAGTCATTGAAGGTGGTGACATCATTCACCTTCTGCTTCACAATTATGTAGCGCAGTCAGTTGTGGGAGGCGCATATATGGAGTGACATACTTTTGAGTGGCACAAATGTGTAGCATAGTCAGATAAAGACGACAGAAATACAGCCTTATTTTTGGGTGGCACATTTAACAACTACAGAATTACTTATGAGTGGCACAAATGTGCAGCAGTCATTTGTGGCTGGTGCATATATGGAGCAGACTCACTATTGGGTGGCATAAATGTGTAGCACAGCCAATTGTAGGTGACACAAATACAAAGCAAGTTTATTTTTGGGTGGCACAAATCATGTGTAGCGTTGGAGTTGTGAGTGTCACTAATGCCAGCTTCAGAAGCAAACTTACTTTTGGGTGGCTCTCCTAGTCAGTTGTTTAGCCTCCTCAGGGGAGAGGCCTGCCTCAGACAGGTCAATACCTCCCTCTGCTAACATCTCCCCAATGATGTCACTAATACCACTCAGACCTGACACTTTCACATCCATGGATGGACCGCTGCTGACAGACAACAAACAATATCAGTTTATAATCATGTATTTTATACACATCATGCTCTATACACTCAACATTATTTCACTTTTATTAACGCCATTAAAGTGTATTACTGACGGTAACATAATTATTTTCATGTATTTCATAACATATTAGTCTGGATTCAACTTTGCAAATGAAGCTTTCATTCAATAAATACTCAACAATTTTTTAGTATACATTAGTTTCAAATTTCTTCCACTGACCAATGCTTGAATCCTTGTTCATCCGTACCAAAATGAGACATCTTACCTGTCTCTGGTTTTAGCAGCTGAGGGCTCCGGGGACTGGGAATGCGACACGCCCTGTGAGCGCACACTCCTCTGAGGCGACTTCTCAGACTGCACTGGCGTGAGAGTGGAATGAGGACTCCCATCCTACAACACAAAAATATCCCAAATTACCCAGAGATACGGGATAGTTTGTTCAAATGACTGAGATTTGTTAGAGCCACGAGTATTTGACAGCACCTGATAAATACTGTATATCTGTAGTATTTGATGGCAAGGATGTTGGTAATGTTTTGTTGAAATATTTTAAACTAGGTGAGCCCTCTACAGCTTATTTTGCTAAAGCCCTGTCTTTCCACAGATTATCAGCCACTGACCAATACATCGCTTTTGAGTTATGTGACATTACAACAGTGTGACCCGCCAGTGCCTACTTCACGGAATGAAAGAGCCACTTGTCTTTCTCACCACACATCCTTACGCAAAGAGAAATACAGACCAAGGTGTTTACCATAGATGTACGTTAACACAGCCTCACAACTGGGGAATGTAGCACAAAGCAAATGCTTACATAACCCTCACCATGATTAAGACTGACTTTGACAGATGGGTCTTTTCTTTTGTCATAAATCATACAAAACTAATGTAAATTTATTCATGTGACATTATTAAAGCCTTTAGATTGTCATGATAAATAGATTCTTCGATTTTTTTCAGCATGAAAATGGATACAGTTAGAGAGTAATCTGGATTCATTTAAAGAGTGTTTATTGTGTGCACCACAATGTTTATTCTTAAAAATTAGCCTTGCATTTATTAATATCTAAAATTATTGCATGAAAATCCATCGATGGTTAGATAAACTGGTGTAAGATCTGAAATGTGTACATAATCAAAAATAATATGTGCCTCAAACAAAAGCCAAAAGAAACCTGTGTTAAGAAATACTTCAAATTATTCTTTCTTACCACTAAATTGCACCAGTTATTTTCTAAGGCGGGTTTTTGAGACAATATATTTCTAGGATTTTCATGTTATTTTGAGAGTTTGAAAATCCATTAAAATTTATAACACTGATCCATAGTTAGTTCATCAGAAATGATTTTACACATGCCTTATACTGTATGTGGTGCACAAAGCCCGCTATATTTGATAATTAAATGTTTTTTTATGGCATAACAAAAAATTCCGAAACTGTATGAAATAAGTTTGGATATAGTTTTTCATGGCATATGTTTATCTCCACTTCAACAAAACAATATGTAAGTGTAGGGAATGAGCCTATGTTCTAACCAAACTACCCAAAATTATATAAAAAAAAACAACATTTAGAACTTCTATTAGAAAGATGAAGAGGTCTCCTGTTCACACACATTATAGTACAAATGGTAAATAATATATGGTACAATAAAAATGTTACTCTTTGACGCTTTAAAATGTCTTGAAAATGTGACGTGTTGTTTAATATCAAAACGCATGATACTTCTGACTTTATCTCTTCAGACTTTTTGCAAACAAAATGTCATATGGAACGAACTTGCGCAGCTTAATTTTTCTTGAAATTTGAAACATGAAACATTGAACATGAAATTTTTTTTTTTTTTGCTGAATGGAGGATCGCTAATGAGGAAAATAAATTCTGTTTATTTCCAGCCTCTGGCAAAAGAAAAATTTGAATTTTCAGCTTTTCTTCCAAATATAAGGAGCTGCAATTAAATGTTTTTGAACAGTTTATGGAAATGTTTGTCACTCAAAGGAAACCTCCTAGGAGTAACAGGAAACCTCCTAGGAGTAACAGGAAAACTAAGCCACCAGTGCTGAAAGTGCATGTTGTTGAAGAACCGAGTTATTTATTTATTTATTTGATTGGTGTTTTACCCTGTAGTCAAGAATCTTTCACTTATTCGACGGCGGCCCGCATTATGGTGTAAGGAAACCGTATCAAGTTTTCAAGTATAAGATCAAACAGATTTAGGAATCTAAAGAATAAAGGCTAAATACAGTCCACAAAACTTTGGTGATTGTGTACAAAATTTCTGCCTTAACGTAGTAAACAAAAATAACATAGTAAAACAAAGAAGTTGGGCATGCCTTGTGACTGGTTAATTTTCATGAATGAACTTCCTGAAACACTGAAATTACAATCCACATAAGAAGAGGACAAGATGATTTTTCCTCTTCAATGCTTCAGGGTAACATTTACTGGATAAAGTCACTTTTCATTAAATACAACTGATGCCAACTTAAATACATCTCAGGAGATGTATCATATCAGTTCCTTACTATTTTTTAAAATATGCATTATTATAGAGTAACAGAAAAAGCTGAAAATTCCATGGACTGACAAGACACATCTAATGTCAAATTCAAACTCTTGCAAATCAACACCAGTCTGGCAATGGGAATCAGCATAATTCTAGATAAGCTATAAAATACAAATTACACATCATCTTGTAATGTATTTGAGCTGTCCCTGAGTCAGTTATATTTTACTATTAGGGTATTCGCTGGAAATTCAACACTGTCACTTTTGACCATAAAATCTAGTTAGATATGTGAAACGCAAAGATTTTAGCACTTCAGTCACCTGTGTGACCTCAAATGAGTTTTTAGAACAAATACTGCTACGTATCACTGGGTCAATAATATGCAAACACCTACATCTGTAGACAGCATTTAATACGTCCGCAGACAGCACCACAGTCAATGTGGAGACCAGGTTGCCATGGTTACATGTAAACAAACTGTTGCAGAATTCACAGTATAGTTCTTAATCACAACTAAGCCACATGATTTTATTCATGTTGGTTAGTTACACCGATCTAGGTATAATTTACCATACATAAGCAAGACTAGGCAAGCTTTGTAATAGGTGTAACATCTGTGCCAGTGTAAACAGTCAGATATCCTCTGTACAACAACATCAGAAGTTTAACGCTCATCATTCATGTTTGACAGCTATATGTAAATATCACCCTCTCCAGTACATATATATATATTTACATTAAAAAATTCTAAACTGCGCTTATCTTGATTACTGTCGAATTTCGTTCCTTATACATTAAGATCTGTTTACATATTTTATAGCCAAGTTTCATTTATACAGTGGTGTAAATCACAACCCTTGATTTCACTGGACGAAATTACAGCACTGATGGTAAACTTTTTTTTAGGATAATTCTGTAAATATGTTGTGCAAAAAGTGAAGGAAATGTAAAGAGATTCTTTGTAAGAGATGTAAGGAGACAATTAAAATTTCAGCTCAATGTATAAAGAACTGTGTTTTCACCTAAAATTTGGCCTGCAAAATATGTACCTTCAGAAAAACATAAAATCCTTAAAATGATACTTTTGATGCCTCCACTAAGTTTTTCTGATAAGAAATCAATTACACTTCACAGAAAAAATGTTACAATGCTAAGCTGGCGCCAAGAATCCATGCAGTATCTGTGTAAATGTCACCTTGCCCACACCGTAGCGACATGGTTCACCGGGCTCTGGGCACTTTGGTGGTGTTCACCTAGTTCAAGATCAATAATGACATAATTTCAAAAGTCCAACAGCTGACGGATGCATAATATATAGAGGGGTAAATAACAGGTATAAAAATACCCCCAAAATGAAAATTTGTTAACAATAATTCAGAGGCACCATATTCATTTGGCAAAGAAACATAATCTTTGTTTTACAGTTCCTTTTCATGTATCCTTTAAATATCTGATATGGTCTAAACAGGTCACCTTGCTCGGGTACGAGGTAACTTTCTGTTCACTCTGAGAGCCTGCCAGATAACCTGTAGAACATGCTGGCCGAGTACGTCCATTATTGTTGACAAATGGTACAGCAATGTTTGTTTCCACATTATTACCATTCTCAGGTTTACTACACGATAGCAGATAAAAACCACACGAGGCGAAAAGAGGTTGTTATAAACCACATATTTCGAGATTTCAATAACACCTACCTTAAGCACCGAGTGTTTGTCACCCCAGGCAGATCTCTGCGATGATCTTGGTGAGGCATGGCCGACACCTGGATGTACTGCCTCCCCTATACTCTCTATTGTACTCAGCAACTGAAAGTAGGCAGAATCACATGGATGGTACATATGGAATGTTGTGTCACTCATCACCTCTGGCCAAGAACGTCACGTTTTTGCCAGCATTTATTTGTTTCTCTGTCAGCAACTTTACAGATAGTTATGCATGGTTTTTGTTGACATGTTGGGCACAGATTAGCCTTGGGCAATGGGCACCATAAACTTTGGTGAAGTAAAACATAAAATTGGGATGTGGATCTACGAATATTTTCAAATGATTCTTCACCATTCGCACTGATCATTTGTAGATTTAGCCATGATGTGTTCTCAGAATGCCTCCTAGAAAGTTATATTTTAGGAATATAAGAAAAGAATGCAGATTTTCTTGATGTCTCAAGCATGACACCATATGTTTTAAACACAAAGGATTTGGACATGGACTAGTTTTTAAAAGCATCAGTTTGGTTTTGTTGATCATCTTTGGCCAGAACAACCCTTAAACCAAATGGGTGAGCAATCTGAATGTGATTTTCTATCTAGTTTGGCATAACTGGTGAACACAGTGTACACCAATGCTGGTAACACATTTACCATGAAATATTTCATGGTCTAATGGACAGTAAGCAGGTCCACTGACCTGACATAATGGGTCACGATGCACATGTATGAGAATGATACACCCCAGAATACGGAGATACACAGTGGGGCTTTTAAGCTTTATGCCACATCACCAGATATGATCCTCCCACAAATATATGACTGTGTCCTCACTGTACTAGGTCTTGATTCACATTAGAATAATAAACTAAGCAAGGGTTAAGAGAAACACCAACATGTAATGGCACACTTTTACATGCATTTTATACCACAAGATGGGGCAGGGGGAGTCTCTGTGGCCAAGGGAGCTGGCACACCAGCATGGTGCAATGGCCCTAGAACCTCCCACCAATGCAGATGCTGTGAGTTCAAGTCCAGCTTATATTGGCTTCCTCTTCGGCTGTAAATGGGAAGGTCTTCAGCAACCTGCTGATGGTTGTGGGTTTCCATAGGGGTCTGCCCGGTTTCCTGCCACCATAATGCTGGCGTATAAGTGAAATATTTTTGAGTACGGCGTAAAACACCAATCAAATAAATAAATACCACAAGCTAGTATGTCCTTACTAACAGCTTCATTGAGAATATTAACAAAAAAGTGAAGCTGACACTTTAAGAACTTGACTTTTGAACAGAAACTGATATACATGTTTATGTTGTAGGCAAAGTAAAGAAAAACACCATGTGATGTAGATATGACCAAATGTCAGTTGCCTATGTTTTGTGGATATAAACATTATATTTACAAAAGGGGAGTAATGGCCATTTTTCATTTTTGTGAGTGGTTACTGGAACATTTCATGCTGTAGAACTTAGATTTTAGGCACACAATTTGCAAGTGTCGTAATGTTTGCATGAGCCAGGTCAGCTAGGTGTAACCATTCTATAATGGTAAAATGAGTCAGCAGTCTAGTGACACCTGATATCTATACCAATAAGCCAGTTCTACATACAGTCCACCTTTATACTTGTCTGGCATCATGCCAATTCTGAACAAAATCCAAACAATGTTTGGTTTTATGCTTAACATGTGAATAAGGCAAATGTTAAGGATATGCTGTAGTCAAGATAAGATCATCCCAACGTGTTTACTAGAGCACGGAGATTCCAGAGTTTAGGAGTGACTCTTAGCCAAGTTTTCTTGTTGCACATTGTCATACTGTATACGAACTTGGACAATTATCACAGGCCTAATACACCAGAAGTGCAAGCACCAAGAATGCAAGACTAATGTGGTCTTGATACATTAGCGCTATATTTTGCCATCATATGTAATTTGTGTACTGTAATTCTTCAACCTTTTCGACCTCTAAAACACTTTCTTCAGTGGAACTTATGCATATAATTATTATGAAAATAACATCAAAAATTTGTCTGCATTACTATTACTACTACAGGCTTCATAAAACTGTGCAGATTATTTCTCTGGCGGTTGAAAAGGTTGAAGAATTATAGTACTTCATGATGAATACTAAACAAGCACAGCATTCATTGTCTCTGAGGACTAGGTAACAATTTAATAAATAGCCACTGATCACTCCTGTGTGGCTGTTTATGAAGATCCCTTGTCTTCCATCAAGGTAGTGCGCATACATATATGTGAGATCTGTGCAAGTTCACCAGTAGCTTGCCATATGTTAGTGCTTTACCCCAATTACTACAGTTTCCTTCACCTATAAAACGAACTGCCATTGTGTAAGTGAACCATTCTTGAGAATGCATGGCATTAAACACCCAATCAAATATAAGAGTACTAAACTTCAAAAATAAAGAAAATGTTTCATGTGCATGCTGTAGAAAATACCCGAGGTATTCATGGGTTTGATTATAAGGGTCTATAAACTTTCTTACAGATAGCCCCCCGGGATGACTACTCTATTCAAATCAGATTTAGAAGTTCATTAGGTTTGGGAGAAAAAGTAAGGCCAGCAATCTACTGATTATTACAATTTTGTAATTTTGTCTGTCGAATAAACATCACCACTTTGAAGGAACCCTATAGCCTAATGTCATGTGACTGACTCTCAAGCTGGGCAAAAAAAATGTCATTTTTGTCATTGTTTTTATTTGACATGTTATTTTAACATGTTAATTTGTTAAATTGCTTTATTAACTGTATTTACATGTACTACATATTCAAGATGTAAAACCGATGTTATCCGAAACACATAGATAATGGCACAATACAATATTTTTTCAGCTCAATTTGGTAAAAAAAAAAAAAATAAAAAACCCAATTTTTGAGATTTGGTTGGTAACATTTGGACATCTATGAGTTTTTGAGTGCTCCAGATGTTTTCACAATGTTTCCCTCATAGTTAACTGTTACACACATAAAGGTTGTGTTTTATATGCCATAAAACGGTCAGGTCTGGGGGAACAATTAAAAACAATATTTCATGTGAACTGATCCAAATCTAGAAAATTAAAATAAACATCGAACCTTATAGAAAGTTTTGCAAATACATGAAATGTATTCTAAACTATACGAGGTATTTTTCTGTGGGCAGTTTCTTCCCTAATGAGGAAATTACGTGCTTAATGGTGAGGAATAAATCAATAGCAAGTGCCTGTTGTCTCCTCTGCTCATTACAGGTATCAGCAGGTGCTCAATTCCCACAAGGGGATTTCTCATAATACCACCACAGGATTAACCAGATTCTGCTTGGATCATTTGGCTGATTGATTACATCTTACTGCCACACCAATCCACCAAGCCCTCTTAGGCCTCCTGTACACACTTAAGCTCATTTCCACAGGTAGAACATGACAGATGTACCAGGCAATCAAAATGCAAGCCTACATGTATGCACTTAAATTGGACATGGAACCCCTCATCAATTTATATGCCCTCCCGATTCCGCTCCAGCCTAGAAATGGCCATTCAGTTGTGTGTTTTTTACATGGTCTTTTTTCTTTCTTTCTGTCTGTCTGCTTTTGGACTTGGCAGCGTTTTTGCTTTTTTTCGCTAAATCTACATATGGTTTCCATGATTTTTTAAAAAAAAGTTTTACTGAGAAAAAAATGCAAATCAATACTAAAAATTTCTACAGTGGACAGTTTGGACCATATTAATCAAGGTTAAAACACAGAGACATCACAGATTCATCTTAGCCTCTATACATGCTCTGACTGTTACATTCCTATATTCAACATAAATATGTACATAGTACTACATCTATATCTGTATAAAGTGTGTTTAAAGACTAAAAGGAATTTGTGATACCAATGTACTTCAGCCTGTTTAATGACTCTTTCAGTGTAGTTTATATACAGTGGCCACCTCCTTTCAGCTTGTTTGTACAGTATAACCATTTTCCACTGCTTTACAAGAAAGCTATATGTTACAAGACAGCCATATACTACACCTCAGCATTGGTCTTGTCTCAGGAGCACTGTCATGTCAATACTTAGGTACATCAAGTCCACGACATTCACTTCATTTTAACTATCACTCAATCCATCAAAGTCTGGGATGATGCACAGTGTTTAAGGCACAACTTTTCGTCCTACTAGACTGCTAAACTTCTGTATAAGCTACCACTGTTGTTATATAAGAAAAATGAACCAACTGTTATTATTTCTTGGAAAGAAACTGCATTTATAATTATACCACACTCAAGAATTGTACATTCTGATAACGGCAATCAAGCTCATAGATGAAGGGGAGAGGGGGGAAGGGGTGAATACATGCATGCACCGCCTCCGAATCCTGCCCTTAAGCCATCTGTGAACTAGTAAGAGCTGGATTCAAACCTCACTGGTCAGGGCAAATCGGTCAGAGTCCAACCATGCCAACACTTCAGCTAAATGAGCTAGCATCGGTCCTTAAATTCCATTCTACTATAACTTCACGTGAATATGGTATCATTAAGATGTTGGCTTATGCGATACATACGTTAAGGATAAGAGTAAAGCTACATATTTTTACAGATGGTCTTATTCTACATTTTCCCTTGTGTAACAACAATTTTATTTTTTATTTTACAAATAAGCCGGCACTAAAAAATTCAAAAATGGAAGAAAGAAAAACAAAAAGAAAAAAAAACAAAAAACATTTTATTCCTTTTTATTTTGTCCAATCTTGACATGTTTTTGACTTTACAGCTTTTCAAAGCTTTCCGATCAAGTAAATAAAGATAGGAAAAAAAACTGCTGGGACACTCCACATTTGCCAAAAATTTGATGATTTTTAAGTTGTATTTTATACCCTTCTCCGAAACTGGGAAAAAATGTTCCTTTTACTTTTGTAGATTCCCTCCGTCTCACAATTTAAATCCATGAAAATAGAATCAGAATAATAATCAGAATACAGCAAAAAATGCAATACATGCAAAAGCTACATATACACATACTAACACACAGAGTTCTGAAACATGAGTACACACTGAACAATCTGTATGCATTCTTTTGTTGTTTTCACAAGGTATTAAACTGCTGGCAGTTAAATTTTGTATTTTCAATTTAACTGACTGGAATTTGAAATTTTATGACGGTGCAGAATGTGGCCTATAAAACGTCCCTCACAAGGCACATCCTTTGTTATTTTTCAATTTCTGCTTTCTAAACATCATTGTACATGACGTACACATAGGTAATCCTACTTTGAGTTTGAAACAAGGAGCTTTGACAGTATGTTCAGAATTTAATAAATAATTAAGCAGTGGACAAAAAGTATCAACATTCAAAATACTAAAAAAAATATAGGCAGTACCTGTTTATGGAATGTCTCCCATGAGTTATATCGAAATCTTGGGTAAGACGTTCGGCCGACTAGAAAAATCGGTAGCTCTCGTTTTGAGTGAACCATGGTAGGCTGAAGTGAAGTCTACTGCTCTCCACCAGAGTACACCGCAGTCGAGGGCTAACCAGGCGATCACCAGCCCCTCCACCTATCACACAATACCCCCTGCCATAAAACCTCCTGTCCTTGATTAATCGTCTATACTCGACACCCACAATAAAATGTAATAACCCACAGCGCCGGTATACCGACTATAGTCTATTTCAGCCCTCCTGTCACCACCGATTGAATGTGGAATATGGTGACACTGGCTCAATAATCACTTAACGGCGGTAGGCTCATAGGGTCATGAATAGGAATAAGGATAAACAGGGTAGATCATGCAGGCCAAAAGGCAGAATGAATGCAGTCTGATCAGGTGAACTCGGCTGGTTTTATCTCACCTCGATAAAGGGTAAAGGAAATGCCACAATCAACTACAAGCCCACAATGAGGTTAACTTAAGGTGAAATTCGATCACTTATCTGTACATACAGTACATCTACAAGCATTACCATAATTTTAACCCTTTGTTGACAAGAAGCTAGTTTTCCAGCCTGATCATACACTGGCATACATATATGGGGAAACATTATGGAAATTTTAGTGGGTTTTGGGAGGATTTCTACCCCTATTTCCTTCTTTCATGTTCATGAAAACTTAAATTTTTGGACATGGTTATATCGGTTACATAACAGAATCCCATCCACCTATAAGGATATTTGTCCTGGAAGAAGAGGAATCATAGTATTCCACAATTATTTCAACACTGCATACATAACATTTCTCTGTCATTTAACTAATGATCCTTAGGAAAAATACTTTTCATAATTACATTTAAATTGATACATCTAATAAATACATGCATGTACACGTAAATAATAGTCTTTTTGTTATAATTTTAACACATGGTTTCATGAAAATGTAATATTGAACAAGAAAAGTATATCTTTTGGGTTGGCTCAGTCCATAGATATAAAACTATAAAAGGAATAATACAGTAAACTTCAAGGAGAATAAGGTCATTTTCATCAGTAGTTCCCATTACTTTATCAATCTAACTTGTACATAAATATTCACATTTTGGTTAGCATTTGATGTGACAAATGTGCTGATAGCATTTACTTTAGGGTCTGATAATTGATCAACATGAAAGCCATGCAAATTGATAAGTGTTTTCAGTACTTAATACTAAATTGTGTTAAACGTTCTCATTCATCTTTTATAAAGCATAAATGTCCAATATGAGGGGGAAAAAAGAATTTAATCTGTCTATATTAATCAGGTCAGATCCATGAGGGTCATTCAGCATAATGAGGTCCTTTTGTATGAATTTATTTCAATATATCTGCTGCAGCTAAATGACACCATTCACTTCCACAGTAATTCCAGGACAGTCAGACAGTGGGATCTTTTATAGTAACATAGAGGTCAATCTTTAACCATTTCATGTATGTGTCTGCATGTTGTGTTTATCATGCTGTTCATACTATGACATTTCAGTATGAGTTATATGACTAGTCTGTATAGACTGGCTAGTAAGCACAATGTCTGGCTGAACCCCTTATCTTTGGCAAACTGATACTTTTTCAAAAAAAAAAAAAATCAATGGAAATTAAACAAAAAAGAAAAAAGATAATACCAGATGAACAACTAAAAACTTGAGGCGAAAAATACCTTTATATATTTTTTTTATTTGATTGGTGTTGTACACCGTGTTCAAGAATATTTCACTGATATGACGGCAGCCAGCATTATGGTGGGAGGAAACCGGGCAGAGCCTGGAAGAAACCCACGACCATCCGCAGGTTGCTGACAGACCTTCCCATGTATGGCCGGAGACAAAGCCAGCATGAGCTATACTTGAACTCACAGCCATCGCATTGGTGAGAGGTTCTTGGGTGACTGCGCTGCGCTGACGTGCTGTGCTCCTAGGCCATGGAGGCCACCAATCATTGAACTGAATGTCAGTTGTTGCTCAGACAATAAATCTTATTAGTCATTAAAACAAAAACAAAATATCAAATTTAGTATTATACACTAAAACACTGAGAATGTTCATTCCCTTTCAGAAACATTACAGAAACAGTGTGTACTTCCTGTGTGTGAGGGGGGACGTATCACAGGCATAATTTTAACATGCTGAAGCATTATTTCCTCGGTAAATTGTAATATGACAACATCAAAAATGTTCATTCTCCATTCTGCAACATCTCTTAATTCTAAGTGTAATTCCCAAAGGGGTAGGGTGTGAATAATTCAGTTTGTATTGATTTACACTGTACATCTACCTGAAAACAATGACAGCATTATCTCCAGGCTAAGAATATACAGAAGACAAACTGCATCCTGACTTTATACTCTACATGTAGGTCAAAACATCAGCATGGCTTGTTCTTATTTGTCACCATGGCAAATCCCTGAAACCAGCAAAATCAATCAAGCTTTTGAATTACAGAGGGCATTAGAGGTTATCTGCCTTATGATTGGTCACATTAAGTATGCATGGGTTTATTCAGTTCACATTATCTCATTGGAAGACAGATAATTGGTTATTCAAGTTACTAGTGGCAACGCAAATGTTAGGTAATGGTGTAACAAACAAATGTGACACTTCCAATCAGACAAATGTCTTTTTTACAGGGGAATAACCGTACATGTATAACCATAGGAAGAAGGCAGTGAGAGGGGTGGGTTGGTGGCAGAGTGTTTGGGTTAAAACCAGAACGGCAATACAATAATAAATTACAAACATGTTTCAATGCATGGTTTGTTCAGTTCAGTTAATGATAAACAAAAATCTCTGTAGTACAGATAGCTATGAAGTGTGTATTTGTATATCTGTCCAGATTGGCCAATTCATAGTACAACATACACATGAACATTATTAAGGTAATAAATCCATTCCCACACTCTCTTCAAAATCCCTTCAAAATAAATTTACATAAGACAAAATATCTGTCAGGACTTATTTTATCTGGAAATTTGACATCAAAAATGTAAAACATTTCGATCTAAGTTATGCTATCAGCATCAGATATTATTGTAGGCATTAAAAAGAGCAATTTTATGTTTGCTATTAAACTATTGTCATAAAATGGCTGAACATACAAAGCTTTCACCCTGGCTGTCTATTTTATATTCTTATGATAAACGGTTGATATAAATAATATATAGAATACTACAGCATAAAATCTGAATATCATAAATATTGCTTTCACCTGAACAAAATTGATGGTATTCAACCACAATTTCTGGTGCTCAACCATCACTGTTCAATATCCTTAATCTAAAATCATTAGTTCATTATTTTGTCAGATCTACTGGTTGAAACTGTAGTCAGTTCTACATGTATACATAAAAATTTGCACACACATACAAAACATTGATAAGGTTGCTAAATATATCTTACTAGATGTATACTGGCTACCTCAGGTGAAAGCTAGATAATACACTGAGGTGCACGACTGTACAAAGAACAGAGAACCCAGCCATTTAGTTAAGCTGAGCAGTGAAAACTTGGCCCTTAACCCCATCTGACATTCATCAAGTACAACTTTTATGTACCCTAAATTTCGCCCACAAAAGTGCACTTTTGAAGGCAAATAAATGCCATACAATATCATTTGTGGTGCTGAAACATATATTTTTCCAGCAGGATATCATAATACCTTCCAAACCAGCTTTAAAGCACTTTTCTAGAATGATTAGAATTCTTAGAATACGGTAAATTGAGCAAGTTAGTCATGGACAAAATTTCAGGTCATTTAGGGTAGGTGTACTAAGGTTACCACGTGGTGAGCATTGGAGTGGATTTTGCTCAGTGAGGTTCTTAAACGGTATCACAACCAAATAGTCAAAATACATCAAAGAAAGGCATGAAGTTTTGTTAATCAAAACCCCTCAGCTCTACAGCCTTTCACAATACATCCCCCAACTTAGGTACATCATTGCCCAGCAAACAAATTTGGAGACACTATTTTCCTGCCGGAATTGAGCCAGACAAAGTAGTTCAAGGTTCACATGTACCATTTAAATCATGTAAACAGCCAAGCCTTAACTACACTGTACTGAAACATTCTGGACCATGCAGTTATGATCCAAAAGGTAAAAACAAAGAACCTGCATTATCACGAGGCAGCTGCTCAGTGCTGTGTGGCTAGTTGACTGTTCATGCAACTACTGAGCACATGGCACAGTGAAGTCCTGAGCCTTTTGTTTCTGCACAGCATCGCTAGCTGCACAGTACTTTGTTACGAAAGTAGGCTAAAATTCTGTAAAATATTGTCCAACAATGTTCATATTCAATAGGCTTCATACTGGACCACCAAATTTCTGCATCATTTTCCGAGATATTTCGGTAACAGACAGAAAGAAGGTAAGGACATAACTAGCACAATAGTGAAATGAAAAGATGAGAAACATGTATACCTTTGGCAGCACAAAGGGGCAGTAAAGTATGCTACACTCTCTGTATAGGCAGATGCATTCTGGTATGAAAATTTGATAAGACAATGGTTGAATGCTGGCTGAAATGTTGCGATAAAACTCAATGTAACCTGCAAGTACTCAGCTGCCGGAATTTGTTTGACAAAGCAGCCAATCCATCTCCAATGCTCATGGCAGACCAGTCAGCTGAAGTTTAAGTATTTGGTTTATGAAGAGCATCAAAATTTATTTCCCATAATATTTCATGTGTATTTGATTGATTTATTTATTAATTTCATTTGCGTTTCACACTGTACTCAATAATATTTCACTTAATTGATGGTGGCCAGCATTACAGTGGGAGGAAACTGGGCAGATCATGTCTATATTAATAACATCACTCCCGTGGCCAGTCAGACTAGATCGAGCACTTCCTGCGAACTACACAGTGGCATACTCTCTCTATTTGTGCACTTGTGAACAGCTGATTATGGCTTAACACCACACTGGTAATATTGCTGCCATACTGTGGCGAGTATGTACCTCTTACATGATACATATACCTGAAATAACACTAAAGAAATTAACACTACTTGATACAGTTAAATGAAGGCTGATTTTTCTCACCAGTTTGGTGCTGTTCAAGTCTTTCTGCATGGAGACAGACATGTTGTCAATGGCTTTTATCTGGTGATCCATGTTCCTTAGCTGACGAATCACTGACTCTCGCGATCTCTCTCTTGACTGGGCGCCAGAAAACACAGCTGCTGTCACACTGTGAAGTGAAGACAAGGTTCATTTGGTAAAATTGTGGTACAGATAGAGATCTACCACTAACTACTACAAAAATTTTCAAGTTGCAACACTGTGATCATAATTTTAATACCGTTTTAATTATTCAGGGAGATACCACAGAAACTCCACATCTGAAGACTGCTCGTAATATATACCAAGACTATTATGAACAACAGCTTTATTTAAAATAAAAAACAAAAAATTTAATGCTCAAAAACTACTTGTACAGTCAGTGGTCTTGGAGAAGGCTTGTCCAGCCACTCTAATTCTTCAACCTATTTAACCACCTTGGAGACCAATATTTTGAAACATTCCCCACAGAGAGACTGTGGGATGTTAGGAAATTATTTGCACAGTTTCATGAAGCTTGCATCTCTACAGACAATCATCATTTTAATAATACCTGTATGCATAAATTCCACTGAAAAATGTGCTCTAGAGGTTGAAAAATTTACAGTAGGTCAGCGAGTGTGGTATAAGTGCCAGTCAGAGTATGGACAATTTGACTCACCTATCATCTGGCATGTGAGTTCTGTTGAATAGTCCCACTGTAAGTGAGTCACCTCTGACTCTGTTCCAGGAGACCAGACTCTCTCGCAACTCCTCCTCCCTTACAT
Organism: Liolophura sinensis; assembly: GCF_032854445.1. Lineage (NCBI taxonomy): Eukaryota > Metazoa > Mollusca > Polyplacophora > Chitonida > Chitonidae > Liolophura > Liolophura sinensis. The sequence continues at coordinate 32,745,180 of NC_088301.1, forward strand.
CAGTGCCTGGAATAACAACATTTCCATCAAATGCAGATATTATTAAATCTGAGAAATTTGCAATTCATTTTCATATTTCTAATCTAAAAAAAATGACCTCCACTGACTTCAGTGTGCAATGTAAAGTGCATAAATAAGTCAAAGGCTTATTTCAGCTAAAATATATGTATTTATGTATTTGATTGGTGTTTTAAGCTGTGCTCAAGAATATTTCATTTATACAACGGCAGCCAGCAATCTGGTGGGAGAAAACTGGGCAGAGCCTGGGGGAAACCCACAACCATCTGCAGTTAGCTGGCAGACTTTCCATGTATTACCAGAGAAGAAGCCAGCATGAGCTGAACTTGAACTAGCTAAAACAAACATCAAATATTAAACACAATGTTGTCACTTAGTCCAAGGCAACTTAGCCCATGTGATGATTTGTTTTATGTCAGGATAGTCAGGTTAACAGAAAAAATATTACCCTTTGAGACTGACAGTCTTTTACAAAAGAAATATTCAAATATTAGCAAGTAAAGATAATTGTAAGTCTCCAGTGCATAATTAAATTAATTTCATGATGATAAAAGTGTACTTCAATTTACAATCTTTTTATTATTTAAAGAACTGTTCTGTTTTTGACAGTCAAATTATAACTTTTAGTAAGCCAAATAAAGGGAACCACCATCAGCCTCAAGAACATTTGGAAAAATTTTCCATTTCTAACTGTAACTGAATAGCTTTGAGATCAGTTGGCTATGTTTCAAACTTACATGTAGGTTCGAAAACAGGTTCCCTGATATCCTGAAGTAAGTATGAATTGATATCACCTCACTATGTCAGAATAATAAAGAAATAAAGACCAGATGTTCGCAATTAACACATATGTAGCCCAAGCACCTACTTGGACTGCATTCAAACTTTTTTTGAAGACATTTTTGAATAATGTGACAAAATAAATATCACCTTTTTTTTTTGGTTTTTTTTTTTACAGTAGTTGTTTAAAGTCTCTTCTGTTGATCAGTATAACAAAACTTAACATTAGGCTGATAAGTTATCCCTATCATTCAATGGTGAACATCTTCTTGGTTTTGATCCACTAGATCATCTTCTTCGAACATTGCCAAGTGCAGTCAAGTCAAATTGAAAGTGGCCATTAGTGAAGATTGGTTTCCTGTCAATGCACAGGGTACATTTTGCATTTCTTGTGATGTTATGGTCTTTATAAATAATGAACAATAATGTCATACACAGTCAGATTTATTTCAGGATTTAAATAAAGAAATTTCTGTAGTGCACAGCTTTGACAAGTTGGGGACAGCAGACTTGTGACGACCAATTTCCAGGTTACTAAAGGGAAGAGTACAGATCTTATTTCTGAAAACTAAGTGGGGAAGAATGGAACAGATCTCACATCTAGTAAGCAAAGTCAAACATTTCAGTACCATCAAAATGTCTACTTAGCTTACAGATTTAGCAAGTCACAATTTTAGTACAGGAAACATTAATTTAAGTAACACTTTAATATTGATAATTTTCACTGAACTATAAAATGTGATTCTACTTAAAATGACTTAGACAGGCATCATGATGTGTGACTGACCTTGATGTGATGTTGGAGGGAGTTCTACTGATGCCCTCAGAGAGGTTGGGTGGAGGGTGAGGTCAGGTTGGACCCTCAGTTGCTCTCCTCTCCCCTCCAGATCTCTTAGTACAGAGGATGCCCGGATGTCCACCACATTCAGGAAGCCACGGGCTGGTTCAGATACCTGTTTAGCAGAGACACACCTGTACATACTGTGGGGAGCAATCTGAGGAAAACTTAATGATGTATGGCAAATGACCTATAACTTTGCCCATGACAAATCTGCACATTTTTGAATAGGTTTTATTGATCTTAGAAAGGTATTCTGAGGTTAATTTTGAAGGTACATTCGGGCCAAGGCCAGCTCATGATGGCTTCCTCTACCCTACGTGGGAATGTCTGCCAGCAATCTGTGGATGGTTTTGCCTCTCTCCCACCATAATGCTGGCCGTCATCGTGAAATATTCAAATAACTGAATGAAACCAATCAATAAATAAAAACTAGAAAAAAGCAAGTTTCAGCACCACAAGTAATATTTCATGACATTTATTTTACCTCTTTAACTGCTTTTAAACTCAAATTTGACTTCATTTGCAAATTCAACTCTTCTTCAATTCTTACAACATTTAGTTCACTGGTCTCAGGTTATCTCACCGTATCTTTAATTCTCACAACATTTTGTTCACTGGTCATCTCACTGTATCCTTAATTCTCACAAAATTTAGTTATCTCAGCTCACATGGACTACATGAAACATTATTCCAAGAAAAACTGGACTTTGAATTGACTTCTGGAGCCTTGGTAAAACTGTGGTTTTATGTCATTTTCATATCCCAAAGAAGAAGTTTGTGAGAGGTTATTTTTTCTATGTTCATATGCTGGTGCATAGTACTGCATATCAAGAAACATATTTTTTTATTTATTTATTTGATTGGTCTTTTACACCGTACTCAAGAATATTTCACTTATACCACAGCTGTCAGCATTATGGTGGGTGAAAACTGGGCTTGGCCTGGGGGAAACCCAAGACCATCTGCAAAGTTCAACCTCGTTAATGGCTACTAAAATGCTAAAATACTAACAAAAGAGGATTCAGCAGAAGAGCAAAGCAGTATTTATTTATTTTTTTATTTACCTGATTTGTGTTTTACGCCATTCTCATGCCATGACATGTAGCTTAGATACAAATTTGATTAAATTTAGTTCTAGAACAATCCCACAGACATGACAGAGTTATGGACTGGTACAATTTCAAAATACTGATAAATGTACAAGGGATCAGGTGGCACAATTTGTATTTATTTATTTATTTTATTCAATTGATTGTTTTACACCGTACTCAAGAATATTTCACTTATGTGACGGTGGCCAGCATTATGGTGGGAGTAAACCGGGCAGAGATCAGAGGAAACCCACCATCATCTGCAGGTTGTTGGCAGACCTTCCCATGTACGGCCAGAGATGAAGCCAGCATGAGCTGTACTTGAACTCACAGCGACCGCATTGGTTGGGTCATTGCGCCATGCTGGTGTGCTAACCCCATCTGGACACAACTTGTTAGGAGCGTGTAAGAAAGCTTTAAGACAAAAATGATGAAGATTGGCTCACTGCATGTACTTTTGTACATAACAAATTACCAGCAGCATAAATACATGTATACATGCAGCTGTAGGTAAAACATAAATGCATGTACATCATCAACAAGCAGAACCACAAAGCAAAGTGACCACTGCACCTTGGTCAATGAACAACAGGCAACAAATGATTTTAAGAGGAAAAGAATTCTCCCATGGCTAATTTACTAACCTTGCTGTCAGATCCAGGGTCCCGTTCATCACCAAACCTCAGCCCCAGGTAGATGTCCGGGGCAAGGACGTTCCCCTGTATACATCTGTTGTACTCAATGAGGGCCTCCTGGATAGGGTCTGTCCCTGACAAACCAACGTATAACAAAATGGCCTAACTTTTGACTTCACTTATCAACATGATCATTAACACTTTCTTCATCATGAAAAAAAAACAGCATTTGGAAGCAAGATCACAAGAAAGTTCTGACCTCACCAATACAGTAAGAATGGACCAAGGGAGACAACTGCCTTCATACAGCGGTGGATATTTGGCCACAGCCGTTAAAATTTGTTCTCCGCTTTATCTTAGAAAAATAATATTGCCTCCACTCATCCTGTGTCTAACCTGTGTCCTTGGTAACAGAGGTGGAGGCTTCAGCTGTTCGGATCCCCTCCGCTGCAAGATCTGTCTCTATCTCAACATCCACCTGTTCTTTGGTCATGGTAGCAAAATCCACCTGCACACAAATCACAATGACAGAAAACTACAGCTGGTAGACCTTGAGGAGATCAAGAGTTTTCAAAAACTCTCACAGAAACTGAAATGTTACATACTACATGATAGAAGCAACACATTTCCATCCTTTATGAGGTCAGATAGACCTCATCTGACCTTGCGTCTCATGAGTTAGCATTTCCACCTCTCCAAGAAAGAAAAATATTTATGGTATTCAATCTTCACTGTGCAATATCCCCTGTATTTGATACAAAAAAGTTTTTGATTATCATGTTATACAGAAGCCAAATATATAAATAAATAGCAGATACAGACGTGAATGAACAAACTGAATAATGTATTTGATACTAACATGGATGTGTCAGAATAAGTATGTATTTGAAACTGATTTAAATATATGAGCTTGAAATTTAGTCAAATGCTTGTATCCTAAACCAATACCAATCAGCATGTCTTCACTATACCAAGCTTATGCTTATGTCCTAAACCAATACCAATCAGTATGTCTTTATGTCTTCACTATACAAGCAAATGCTTGTATCCTAAACCAATACCAATCAGTATGTCTTTATGTCTTCACTATACCAAGCAAATGCTTGTATCCTAAACCAATACCAATCAGCATGTCTCTATGTTTTCACTATACCAAACTTAAGATTGTTTCCTAAACCAATACCAATCAGCATGTCTCTATGTCTTCACTATACCAAGCTTATGCTTATGTCCTAAACCAATACCAATCAGTATGTCTTTATGTCTTCACTATACCAAGCAAATGCTTGTATCCTAAACCAATACCAATCAGTATGTCTTTATGTCTTCACTATACAAGCAAATGCTTGTATCCTACACCAATACAAATCAGCATGTCTTTATGTTTTCACTATACCAAGCAAATGCTTGTATCCTAAGCCAATGTCAATCAGTATGTCTTTATGTCTTCACTATACCAAGCAAATGCTTGTATCCTAAACCAATACCAATCAGCCTGTCTTTATGTCTTCACTATACCAAGCTTATGCTTATGTCCTAAACCAATACCAATCAGTATGTCTTTATGTCTTCACTATACCAAGCAAATGCTTGTATCCTAAACCAATACCAATCAGTATGTCTTTATGTCTTCACTATACAAGCAAATGCTTGTATCCTAAACCAATACCAATCAGCTTGTCTTTATTTCTTCACTATACCAAGCAAATGCTTGTATCCTAAACCAGTACAAATCAGCATGTCTTTATGTCTTCACTATACCAAGCTTATGATTGTATCCTAAACCAATACAAATCAGCATGTCTTCATGTCTTCATTATACCAAGCAAATGCTTGTATCCTAAACCAATACAAATTAGCATGTCTTTATGTCTTCACTATACCAAGCTTAAGATTGTATCCTAAACCAATACCAATCAGCATGTCTTTATGTCTTCACTATACCAAGCTTAAGATTGTATCCTAAACCAATTCCAATCAGCATGTCTTTATGTCTTCACTATACCTAGCAAATGCTTGTATCCTAAACCAATACAAATCAGCATGTCTTTATGTCTTCACTATGCCAAGCAAATGCTTGTATCCTACACCAATACAAATCAGCATGTCTTTATGTTTTCACTATACCAAGCAAATGCTCGTATCCTAAACCAATACCAATCAGCATGTCTTTATGTCTTCACTATACCAAACTTAAGATTGTATCCTAAACCAATACCAATCAGCATGTCTTTATGTCTTCACTATACCAAACTTAAGATTGTATCCTAAACCAATACCAATCAGCATGTCTCTATGTTTTCACTATACCAAACTTAAGACTGTATCCTAAACCAATACCAATCAGCATGTCTCTATGTTTTCACTATACCAAGCTTATGCTTATGTCCTAAACCAATACCAATCAGCATGTCTTTATGTCTTCACTATACCAAACTTAAGATTGTATCCTAAACCAATACCAATCAGCATGTCTTTATGTCTTCACTATACCAAACTTAAGATTGTATCCTAAACCAATACCAATCAGCATGTCTCTATGTTTTCACTATACCAAACTTAAGATTGTATCCTAAACCAATACCAATCAGCATGTCTCTATGTCTTCACTATACCAAGCTTATGCTTATGTCCTAAACCAATACCAATCAGCATGTCTTTATGTCTTCACTATACCAAACTTAAGATTGTATCCTAAACCAATACCAATCAGCATGTCTCTATGTTTTCACTATACCAAACTTAAGATTGTTTCCTAAACCAATACCAATCAGCATGTCTCTATGTCTTCACTATACCAAGCAAATGCTCGTATCCTAAGCCAATACCAATCAGTATGTCTTTATGTCTTCACTATACAAGCATATGCTTGTATCCTAAGCCAATACCAATCAGTATGTCTTTATGTCTTCACTATACAAGCATATGCTTGTATCCTAAACCAATGTCAATCAGTATGTCTTTATGTCCTCACTATACCAAGCATATGCTTGTATCCTAAACCAATACCAATCAGCATGTCTTTATGTCTTCACTATACCAAAATCATCCATATAACACCCTCCACTAGGTTGATCACAAATACTATGTACAACACAATTTTACTGGCCTGATATTGTGAAAAACAATTTTCTCTTCATAATACTTCATAGGAGATTTATCTTTGCATACATGCATTGCAAATGATTCACTTTAGCTACCAGCTGAAAAGTCTTAACCTTTCAGAAGTAAAGTTGACAACATACATGAACACTGCTTCCTCAAGTCCAATCAAACATATTCAATACCTTCTTCTTCTGTCTTTTCTTCCATTCTTGCTCCAATGCCTTTGCAACATCATGCTGAAATTTGGCATTAGTGGGTTGCCTATCTCCAAACTCATTCTCATACTTCAAGTAGCTTTCAAATATACCTTGCAAACAGAAATGGCGAATCATTTTTCTTCAAACTAAACAAATCTTTTAGCGCTTCACTGCTCATGATTGAAGGTTTTTCCTTCAATATTCTAGTTCATATTTATATTAGTTGCATGTTTTGAAACAAAAATAATTATAACATATAATTAGAACAGACTCCCTCCTTGAAATATGTATCTTATATGATTCAGCTCATTTTTGTTGTTCTCAACTGACACAATTAACCACTTAAAAGGCTAACAGAGGAAGTGTGAAAGAGCAAACTCATACCAGGAGGGATAGCATATCCATCATGCAGCTCTTCTTCTTCCTCTTCTTCATCACCTCTCACAGCCCTGTCATTTTCTTTTTTCTTCACAACCGACTTTCCTCTTTCCTTCTTCTTGGTCTGTGATTTTCTGTGCTCAGGGGAGGTAAATGGCTCAGAGCTGAGATTCTCCTGAAATGTTCAATGCCATGCTTATCAGAAGAAAGAACCTCTTCATTTTCATGTGAGAGAAGATGCTCTGAGGCTGACATCATGTCCATGTTCAACCATAATGAATCCATGATAACTAGTGAATGATCATGAGCTAGAATTTACAGACAAAGAAAACACCAAAATGAAGTATATATCAGATCCAAGACCATTAAAAACTATCTTAGGAAATTAGGAATGTATGTATGTGTGTATGCTTGGGGTTTTACATCTTATTTTACAATTTTTCAGTTATTAGATGTGTGTACATATACCGTGTCTTCTTGCGGCAAGGCGAGCCCCTACCGTTAAAGTGCTGCCACCAATGAAGCATCAAGACACCAGACATGACACCCTACCCAGTCACATTATACTGACAGCAACAAGTGCCATTTTTAAAGTGGTATGACCTGACCCAGGTTTGATCCTGGGTCTCCTGACTTTGAGGGGGACACACTAAGCATAAGGCCACTAAGTAAAATGGTCCTGAAACATTACATTCTTTGGTGGTCTGTAGTGACCCAGAGGATTTCAGTGATGTCATATCCAATTTTTTAGTTAAGTTAAATTAATTCATTTCAAGGCCAAATGCAATTACAGATATACATGTATATGTGTATGCACTAATAATAAAATCTAGCAGTCTATGCATGTTAAGTGGCAAAAACTTAAAAATATGCAGGTTATGTCACACCACAGAAAAGGCCACTGAAGAATCTAGAATCCAAAGATCGAAATGCATTTTTTGCGTAATGACCCAGGAGTCTCTCACCAATGCGGTCGCTGTGAGTTCAAGTCCAGCTCATGCTGGCTTCCTCTCCGGCCATACGTGAGAAGGTCTGTCAGCAACCTGCGGATGGTCGTGGGTTTCCCCCAGGCTGTGCCCGGTTTCCACCCACCATAATGCTGGCCGCCGTCGTATAAGTGAAATATTCTTGAGTCCGGCATAAAATACCAATCAAAAAAAAAAAAAAAAAAAAAAAAAAAAAAATATCGAAATGCATTTTCATAGGTTGAACAAATTCTGAATACATAGATCAACCTAATTTTATGGACAGTGTTTTATCTGACATATACTTCACATTTATAGTGAAACGTAGCAAATGCATCTGAATGATAGATAAGTTTTAAGGCATTGTCATTAGCACTGTCAGTGTTGTAAAATACAGCAAGTAATTCTAAATAGACAGAAAGTAAGTTCTGTAAAAATAAAGAAAAATATGTGAACCTGATCAATATCCTCCGACTCTGTGGCAGTATGCGCTGCTTGTTCAGCATCCTTCTCTTTCCTTCGGCGCATCCTATTATTTATAACACAATTAAACCCACATTCAATATGCAAGACTTTCTTTTCACAATGATGCTCTGAATCATTTATTTTATAATCTTTAATGCTGACTGAATAAAGATCACAAGTACTATTCTTAATCTTACAAAGTATTAACTACACAGTATCAAATTTAACTAACAAGTATCTTTAAGACAAGATTTTCTACATATATTACCCTGACCAGAGGACCCCAGTTTCCTACAACCATATATCTGACTGTTATCATCAAGTTACATAAACTGGTGTTAAGCAACACATCAATCAACTTTGAACTGGTAGCAAGGTTCGTCTTCAAAACTTCAGGTCAATACATAAAGTGCTTAATCATTTATCTTCACATGGATTCTAATACATAAGACATGTGAAGATCAAGAGTTTGGTACTTTATCGTAATTAACACATATGCACAGCATCAACAGTGGACCATCCTGCCTATTTTATTGTGCTTTACATGTACGCAAAACCTGAGCTGAAAGCATGCAATACTTTTTAAGATAACACTCTTAACATTTACCAAAAACATTTCTTTCACTGTGACTGAATGCTGACATAGATACTTGGGGTTACATGTATTTATTTGATTGGTGTTTTAACTTGGTGTTTTTATTATTTTCTACAATATTTCATTCATATGATGGCGTCCAGCATCACGGTAGGACGAAACCGAGCAGAGTTCTGAGAATTCCAAGCTTGGGGTATAAAATAAGCTATGAGATTATAAATCAATCATCAGTGTGTTTCCACACTTACACTGGTCTAAATTATTCATCATCACACCTAAGAATTTTTTACTGCCTACTCGCAGGTGAAGGGCTGGCAGAGGAAACTGGACTGTCCACAGTATTTTCCTCCTCTCTTGTCACGTACCAAAAAAAAAACCTATAGATAAAGCTGCAGCCACCAGTGCAAGGTGGATTCAGATCTGAGAAGTCATTTGTAACTAACCATTTGGCTGAGGTACAAACAACATTTGGCTGTGGTACAAACAACATTTGAACTAAGTGGGCCAAGGTGCCCACAACTTCTAAAGAATAGTATACATGCACATAAAAATGAAGCTTAAATCAAAAGAATGGCCAACAAAAATTATCCAAGAAAATACTTTGTTCCCTTAAAGTGAATTACAAGCATTTAAAATACTGGATTCTATGGTGGCTTTTTATAGCGGCCACAAACTTCTGCGTGAGCCTGTGATGTCATATGGCATGTTTTTTGCAACTGTACATTCTCCTATTGCTAAGATTCTACACTTTAAGTGTGCAGAAAGCTTTTCTTAATCAGAAATTTTGTGTGACATCATCTGGTCTCAAAAGGGACTTAATTCTTGCAACTTGCCACAGTCATTACAGTACGATCCATAATACATTTAAATTCTTGTGACTTAATGTGAGAAATTCTTTAAAAAAATAAAACAAACAAAACAAACTATTTTCTCAGGTCATTCTTTTATAGATGTAAACTTCATTTTAGCAATTTAGTATTCTTTTAATGGCTGGTCTGAGATCTATTGACAGATTTGTCCAGTGCTGTTTAACCCAGTAACTTACGTTCAATCATAACACCCACCTTTTTTCATTGTCCCTGTCAAGAATAGGTTTAGGGGCATCCAGCCTTTGGAAGTCCACTCGCAGGAACTGCTTGCCAAACTTGTCCTGGTTATGCTGTTGCCAGTTATCCATCTGCTGTTGGTAGAAATCCCTAGCCAGTTTCTGTTTGACAGCCTCTTTAGGGTTAATCTGGTCTCCTACAGCATTGGAATTGAATTGGTTCAGATGTGAGTGAGATGAGAAGTCTATTCTTAACAAAGGGATTGCTGGGGGTATAGGTCCTGGTGTTCGGGGGCCTCCTTGGTCTTCCAGCCTGGGCAACACTGTCGGGCTTGGAGCAGGGATGTGAGATCGGACAAGCCCACGGAAGTAACCAGGTGAAGGCAGCTGGGTTTGTGATGACATTTTGGGGAAATTCCTGAGAACGTCCATCCCTGGGTCTGGTGCTGGAAGTCTTAGCAAAGGTATCTGAACATGACTGACCGACAACTGCTGCATCCTTTGGCTCAGTGCTTCTGGATGTGATGTGGAAATAGAGGGAAATTTAAAACCAGTGGTATCCCTCTCTGCTGGAATCCTCAAAAACTTTGGTATACCATGATCAGCCCCATCAGCTTTTGGGTTTTCTGAATGGCCTTGCTCACTGATATACCTTTGCACTGCTTCAGATCTCTCATAAACAATTTTATCACTTTTCCTGTACGAGGATTCCTTCTGTAGGTCTTTGAGTTCAAACAAAACCTCTCGTAATTCCTGGCTTTTACGACTTCTGCCCTTCTTTTTGGAAAAACGCAGTTCCTCGGTTCCCATGGTTCCTTGGCTAAGCTGTGAGCTAACTGGACCTCTTGACATGTTGGTGCTGCCCAATGGTGCATGTTTTGGCGACACCGGTTGCACAGTCTCATCTAAAGCTCCCATCATAGCCATCATACTTTGATGTTGTACCTGAAAAACAGGAAAATGTTGTAACTACATCAATACAGTTCTTTCATTAAACCTGGAAATAAGAAATGACCACTGAACTCCTAACTTTCCCATTCTCAATGAATGTCAGACTACATGTAATCCAATGATCATAAGATCATCAATGGCAGCTCATTGTCACCAATTAGATATATTTATTTATTTATTTGATTGGTGTTTTACGCTGTACTCAAGAATATTTCCCTTATACGACGGCGGCCAGCATTATGGTGGGTGGAAACTGGGCAAAGCCTGGGGGAAACCCACGACTATCCGCAGGTTGCTGAAAGACCTTCCCACTTACGGCCGGAGAGGAAGCCAGCATTAGCTGGACTTGAACTCACAGCGACCACACTGGTGAGAGACTCCTGGGTCATTACGCTGCGCTAGCGCGCTAACCAACTGAGCTCACCAATTAAAACACGGGAATCTACTAATTCATTTTCAAATGCCAGGATAGACAATCAAGCAATTAGTGGATGTGTCTGATGCCTGGGTAACATGGAAAGTAAACAATCACCATAAATCACAGTTATAAGCTATTAATAATTTTTTCTTTTAGCCTTTTAATTAGACAAAAGTGTCAGTTGTGATGTTTAATTAGTAGATTTGTGTTAGATTTAGCAGGTTTATAGATATGCTCTAGAATATATGACAGTAGTCAGGTTTACTTCAGACAAAAATCAGACGAGGGTTAAAAATAAACCAGCATATGTTAAGTTCTTTGCAACACTTCTGCCAGATTTAAGTCTACAACCCATTTAAAGGGAGCTTTTTCTCTCTCTCTGCTCCACTGGTATTAACCACTTAGATATCATGGGAGAAATTCTGAATGTAGAATGTGCCACAAACCTCCATCATCCTTCTTAACTCTCCACGGACAACTCTTTGCAGCTGTGTGGCCAGGTCCGAGTCTCCTTGTGTAGGGCTTCGGCTAGTCTTCCTGGTACCCCTGGATGGGCTCTCTGACTGGCCATGCCTCCATCTTCTACCCTGACTCCCTGCCTCAGATCTGTGCTTACTATAGCTGTGTTGAGGGCTAGTCTCCCTACTACCTCTGGGCTGCCTCTCTGACTGATCATACCTCCCTCTATCCTCACTTCCCACCTCTGACCTGTGTTTCACGTGCCCTGGGGACACAGGTTCATGTGGGTGCTGAATATTATGGGAATGCGATCGAATTTGGTCATGTTTTGCAGACGAACTTCTGTGACCCTCAAAACTCCTGTCATGGTGACTTTCCTGCCTATACCTGTTGTGGATGGAACGCCCAAGTCTATGGATGACTGTGTCTGGAGTTTTCTTAAGCTGTCCATCCACTTCATCATCATAAGTGAAACTGTCAGTTAGCAGGTCCATACTGCGCATTGGGCTACCACCACTGAAACATTGTTTAACACACATATTTTAATGAGCTAGATCGTAAGTCTCATCTACACAAGCAATAATATACATTTTCTTTGAAACTTCCTTAAAGAACTAACATTCCAAAATAGAACTACAGATGCGAACAGCAAATTGGTTTATATAAATCAAAACAGGAAAACAACTAGCTTGAGCTTTTGTACAAATGATTAGAAATTAGGACAATATGATTGGCCTAAAATAAGACATTGACTGAGGTATGGTTGTCAATAAAAGGCAATTGCAAACACATGGAGTAGTTGCTTCAAACAGATAAGTCTGCATGTAGTACTTATGTAATACTAGTCGTGGGAAAATCCCACTTCTGACAGAGAACCGATAAAGTCTTATTACAGTACTGTAGTGCCCGATTTTAAGGATTCTTAAGTTTCTTTCAAAGTAACAATTTCAAATCTTAAATTTGAAACATCAGAGAAACAAGTACCTGCGCACAATAGATAATGAGTTTTGAAACTGTGGATTGGCATCATCACTGCCAGCAGAGCTTATCTCAGCCGATTCACTCTCTTCATTTCTGTCAAATGAAAATCAAAAATACAAAACTATAAAAGATGGCAATTAATATAACTGCGAGGTTAGCTTTATTTAAACAAAACTGTCTTTTTCCCAAAGGCAGTAATCCCACATTTTATTAGTCAATGCATAGCTTTTCTATTTAAATAACCTCCTGTAACATAAATCTCTTCATCATTCTGTTCACTGAACTGGTAAATAGTCCTGTACTGAAGAATTTCACGGACATGAGGACTGTTAGGTTTATATGACAGAAATTGGAGAGTACAGGTACTGTATATCACTATTCTTTGAGGTCAGTTGTTGAAAAATGTATTAGGATTTGAGTTTGGTACCACAAATTTAAATCTGGACCAAATGGTTTTGTACTAGAATGAGACTGGTACTTATGTGTAGGTTAAAACCTGAACTAACTTCCAATACACTTTTGGATAACTGGCCCCTGACAGTTATCCAAAAGGGGCTGTATTTAAAACTTACAGCCTCATTGGTCATCCTTACCTTTCTAATATTCCAGCATATGCATTTTGCACCAAGGTTTCATCGTCCACATTTTCACTGAGAACTGATGTATTTACTTCTAATTGTGCTTTCATGTGTTTCCTGGTTCGAGACCTGATGCTTTCTTTTAAAACAGACGACTGCTGCTGTGTGGAAATGTTGGTGGACTGCTCATGCTGAGAGGATCGAGTGCTCTGCAACTCGTGGCTTGATTCCTGATGGTTTTCTGCAATGGTGTGATTATCTTCCACAGGTGAACTGTATTTGTTCTCCACAAGCCATAGAGCAAGTACAACCAGCTGAGGTGGAATGTGTATGCGAACCTTAGGCTGAAGAGAATCAGGGCCACCTAATTCCAAGACATGATGTTTATTAGCCCAACGTGTCAGCCACTCTAACAGACTCTGTAAACCTGCATATTTTGGTCCAAAGTCTATATCCAGTGACACAACATTCCCCTCTGCATCCACATCTTTGTATACCGTATCATCTGACTGGCTGAACTTGGAGGCAAGGTTAGTCATGTTTGGTTTACCAGGAGACCTAACTTTATCCTCCTGGAGCTGTGCTGCAGACTCTGGAGCAGGATTTTCATGCTGAATGTTTTCTAAATTCTGTTTTGGTGTTGAAAACACAGATAAACTTTGTCGCTGACGAACACTGTTGAAAATTTTATACGCCAATGACTGCAGCTCTCTCTTTTTCACCTCCCTTGCGAAAGGTTCCAACAAGGGGAGTGAATTGTTGGTTGACTCTGCCTCAGAATCCACTTGTTTAGAGAAACACACCGCACTGAAAGTGTCGAGAAATTCCATGAAAGACTGCTTGGTTTCAAATGGTCGACATCCAATAAACAGATCAACATCATTCTTGGTCCTGTCAGTTGACCTTCTAGTGTCTACAGAGAACACAAACTGGTCATACCTTCCAAAGCACTTGGCTTTTTTCTTAAGCATCTTTGCCACAACCTGACATTGCTTTTCAAAATAAACAGACAAGGTTTTGCCTCTTGGTGAAGCTTTAAGGAATGTGACTGATTTCTTGCCATCTCTTGACTCATTAAGGCTCTCTTCCTCATCCCTGGCTGAGCGGCCATCATCCTCGGGCTGGATGATAACTGACTGCCACTGTTTGAGGAGCACAGTCAGTTTCTCCTGTACATCAGCATCCAGGCTCTCACTGTCATGCAGGTGCTCTGCCAGGATATCAGCCGTGTCTTCACAAGGAGGTAGCTCAATCAGCAGAGACAGCACCACCTTATACAAACTGCCCTCGTCTGGCAGAAAGTGGGAGAAAGGCAGGAGGTTAACAGCCCACTGGAGACTTTTAAAACACTCCCTCAACCAATCTTCTTCCTGGCCTCCACTCCAGTTAGACTGAAACAAAACCCCCTCAGAGTTATTAACAGGATGACCACTGTGAAGTTTTGTGACGTAATACATAGCAACAATTCAACAGCAATTTCACGAACACAAGCAAATTCACCAAATTTATATCGCACACTAAATATACAAAACCTGGATGGAGCAAAATGGTTTTTGAACCTGATCTGAGGCGGCTAGAAATGAATTTTTGCTCAACATTTGATCAAAATCAAACAACATTTACAGCAGTTATCGCAAGGAAACCAACAACCAATGAAAATATGGAAACAAAGTATATGAACAGATGGGGTTGCCCTGATGTTTAATACAGTACATGTAAGCCAGCACATAAAATTTTATTAAACTTAGACAATATTTTAATGAGTTTATTGCATGGAAGCCAAAGTGTAACAGACTGAGCGACAGACGAAATAAATATCCCTTACCTTTCAAGAAAGTGTGGAAAAAAAATTACGAAAATTTGCAGCCATCCAGTGAGCCTACCTTAAGGTAATCCTCATAGTTTAGGTTGGCCAAGTACTTTTCTCTCTTTCGCAGCAACATGGAAAGCTTATCTCGGCTGTGAATGAGCCACTGTAGTGCACAAAAGTCTCTGAAGGCCATCATGCAGGCCTGGACAGCCGGGTACTCCAGCTTAGACATGACAATAGATGGCATGCTGTAGTGCTGGCTCAGAATCTCTGGTAGTTCATCTAGGGGACCTTCTGTAGTAGCCTGAAGCATTCAATAATTTATTTGACTGTTATGCCAAATGGGTGCACAGGTTCAGAGTTCCCGGGGTAAAGCACCAGACTTTGCCAAGTATTAAACTGACAAACCTCCTGATTTTAAGCATCAGCCAAACTGGATTAAAGCCTAGAAGCCTTTGATTTATTTATTGATCTGTTTGATTGGTGTTTACACTCTACTCAAGAATATTTCACTTATACCACAGCGGCTGGCATTAACTGGGCACCAAGGGAAACCCACAACCATCCGCAGGTTGTTGCAGACCTTACATGTATGTTACATGTATGGCCAGAGAGGAAGCCAGCATGAGCTAAACTTGAACTCACGACAGCGGCATTGGTGAGAGGCTCCTGGGTTATTGTGCCACGCTGGAATGTTAACTGTGGAGGCACTCTACTCCTACCCCTCCACTGTCATAGTCCAGTGTGCCATCTTTAACATTTAATTTATAAGGCTTGACATTTGTGACTAAAGTTTGGAAAAGAAGTAGTCACTACAGTGTTTGCATTACATAACCTACCTGTGCATGTACCACACCTGATTTGACAGATGTCTACAGCTCGTCCAGGGTTTCTCTGTGTCCTAGAGGTTAGCACGCTAGCGCAGCACAATGTCCCTGTATCCTGTCACCAATGCAGTCAATTTGTGTTCAAGCTAGCACATGCTGCCTTCCTCTCAGGTTATACATGTACCTGGGAAGGTCTGTCAGCAACCTACGGGTGGCTGTGGGTTTCTCCCCCTGTCTCCCCCTCGTTTCCTTCCACAATAATGAAGGGCTGGTGTTGTATAAGTGAAATATTCTTGAGTATGTCGTAAAACATCAAATAAATAAATTAATATTGTAAGTATGAGAGTGACTTTTACC
Organism: Liolophura sinensis; assembly: GCF_032854445.1. Lineage (NCBI taxonomy): Eukaryota > Metazoa > Mollusca > Polyplacophora > Chitonida > Chitonidae > Liolophura > Liolophura sinensis. Next base: position 32,761,676 of record NC_088301.1, read on the forward strand.
TTGAATTGTGCTGCCCTGGACTGGGCAATGGTGAGGTCTTTAATGTACCATCTCAGAAGTGGCAGGGAGAGGTTAGAAGCATCAAGGACGACTAGTATGAGTTGGGTGACAGAAGAGGCAGCATACCTCACTCTCTTCTCTTCCTCCCCATCTACGGAGCCAAGGGCATCCTGGCATATACAGCAAAACCAGGAACATTACAGCAAATCAAAGATAATGAAAGTCAACCAACACAGGGATTTTACAATAAATCAGAGTTAACTTGAATGTGGTCATCTGAAATACATGTACATACAAGAAAAAAGCTTACTTACGCTAAGTACCTATTAAGGGGTAACTCTGTAACTAAGTCAAGTTTTGGCCATTGGAGAAATGTGTGAAAAAGCTAATGTAAATCTGTGCAGTAGGTTTAGAATAGAAGCATCTCACAGTTTGTTTGGAGGTGTTGTGTGGACAAAGTCACATCTCTCATTGTACAACCTGAAAGTACTCATTGCAAGTAACTATGTAAATATTGATGCACATGACATAATTTGCATCATGGGAAGGTGTATGAAAATTTTCTCGGAAATAGGTGTAGTGCTTCAGGAGATGCTCAAAATCTTGTGAACAGAAATGGAAAGACAGTCACAGCAAGTCCACTATGCCCCCCCCCCCCATTATCTTTGCAGGGGATATGATGGACATGACAAATTCAAGGTTATCACAATAAAAACAGGGAAGCTACAGCAAATAATGGGACAATACAACAGCGAAACCAAATTCTTTTAGACAGCCAACATAGCAAATGTGCACCTTATTTGACAATCTTCGGAATTCAATTTTTCAACAGCAAGCATATGTAGACTATTAGTGATATCACATGTACATTTGCTACTTTATTGTAATGAACTAAATTACTACTGATGTAGGGAGTGTACCTTGGCTCAATACTGGTTACAGTGCTTGCATTTCAATTACTAGGACACACAAGTGCAGGATCAAACTCTGTGTACGACAAGGAATTTGCAGATTTGTTTGCCTTGGCTTAATGTCCATTTAGTGGCACCCTGGGCATTGAGTAAGTCAAAAACTATTGGGTATGGCGTTTAACAACAAATAAGCAAGCCAACAGTATCAAAATGTGGTTTTGATTTTGAAATGATACATGAATGTACATGTTGTTCTGACCTCTGCAGTTTGGGTTGGCTGTGGGCAATAGATAGGGGGACACGGCAGGTAGAACTCTGAGGGAACCAGTGGTTGGAGACGGGAGATGACAGCCTTAAGCCTCTGTACCAACCCACTGAGTAACCAGGGGGCCACATCTACCATCGACATGATCCCCGCCTTCAGAATCTCCTCTAGGGTCTGTCTTAACTGACTCAAGTCTGTCCCCTCGTCAATGGCAATGGCCTCTGCAAGAAGGGGACAAAATGACAGGTACAAGTGTTGATAACATCTTAACTGAGTATGGGACAAAAAGTATCTTTGACAATAAGTACACATGTACTACTGTAAATACATTCTCACAATAAACATAATCTGAAATAAAATTACAAAAAGTAAATTTACATAAATGTTATAGTAAATCTGCTCCTAAGTAAAGAATGTTTATTTTTATTCATTTAATGGACATTTGTTTTATCCGTAAGATTTTTGCAGTTCTAAAATTCTGGTAAATGCTATGTAAAGCACTGAGGAAACCTGCATGAATTTCCAAGTGCCTGAGAAACTACAAACTGAAAGAAAGCCATTAACAGATCCACTAGCACCAGAATGGGTCTTTAGGGCAGAAAATTACAAAAAATCCTTTTGAAAGTTATTTCTGCACTGTTCAATGATGAAATTCATTAGATATTCGTATACATATTACGAAAATAGATTCAGGAAAGGGATCTAATTTTCACTGATGGGTAAAACATGTCAACAGGTGAGAGCAGCCTTATGTCTGTTTCTCAAGACACCAACCTGACTATAAGGAAACATGAATATTAATACTTACCAAAAAGGTGGTTATTTCCCCTGGGGGTGTCCAGAGCTGATGGATGACCCACCAAATGTCCTAAGGCTCTCTCCAGTATAGAGCCAGGGTACAGCCTTTCTGGTAACTGCATAGACAACTTGCAGCTGCAAAATGTGATTATGTTAAAATCAGAGAAATATATCTTCACAAAACTTAATCTCAAAGTTTAACCTGACTGTTTACAAACATACATACCAAATGACATGAATGATTTTGAAACTTCTTGTTGAAGCACTGTAATAAATATAGATATGTGGAATTACTTCCACATTTGAACACACATACCTATGATAGAGATGTGGGGCGATCTTCTGATGCTGCTTACAGGCCACAGACAGGAGGAATGCTGATTTCCAGTCTCCCATAGAGTCAGCAAAGCAGACCCCTTCCCACACCAGCCCAGCTAACATCAGGTACTCCAGGGTCCTCTCTGTCGTCCACACTTTGTCCAGGCCACACTTACTCACCATACTGCTCACATCTCTGTGGTACACGGGTAGGATACGCGAGTCTGAAAATGTATATTGTATTGGTGCCAAAGCCAATTTCACAAATTTTATTTGCTCTAAAAAGTGCATTTTAAAGGCATCACCCTGCCTATTAAACAAAACCCTAAAACACCTAAGATCAATATTATGCCAGATAACCCAAACAGTATCAATATTTTTTACTTTTGATTCAGTCATTACCTGCAAAAAGTGTCAAAGTCATAAGGTATAAAACTGTTCTGTAAATGATACTCACTGGCTACAGCCTTCCCTCCATGTACTGGGGGTAGAGGTTTAGGGCTGTGAGAGGGAAACACATACAGCGTCTCATTAGTGAAGTATGCTGCCATAAACCTAGCCAAGGACTGCACAAGTTTACGAATTGCCTTATTCCTAATGCAAGGAATTTTCTCAGTGTTCCCCGAGTCCTGTAAAATGAAAAAGAAATACATTAAATGTATTGCAATGTGTATAGTCATTACCATCATCTGATTCCCACAATACTAATACCAAATTAATTTTATTTTTTTATTGTTTTTTACCACCATACTCAACAATGTTTCACTTATATGATAGTGGCTATTTTTGTGCACGGAGGAAATTGGACTGCCTGAGGTAAACTATAAACCTTTGTCAAGTTATGGCTAACCTTCCTGCATGTGGCTGACAGATATGGACACCACACTGGTGAAATACACCAACTGGTGGTAGTCAACAAACATTAAGGCTATGCAAATGACCACCAAGGTTCCAGACATGGTATGTCTTTTCATGATAAATATGATTACAGAAATGTCCCACGAGCAAGGTCTATTTATTTATTTATTTATGTGATTGGTATTTCACTCCTTGCTCGGGGGAAACTCACAACCCTCTGCAGATTGCTGGCAGACCTTCTCACGAAGATGCTATGTTAGCCTCTTTTGGACACCTGGGGAGATACACTACTCTGGTACAGCAATATTCGTGGAACTGGTGCTCTACAACTATGTACAGGAGGATCATAACTCACAAATCCAGACTAAACAAGAATTCAAAACCTCAAATTATGCCTGTCATGATTCATTTTCATTTCTAAGGCTTTAGGCGAATGGTAGGTACACAACCATCTCAAGTTTAAAAGGTCTAACTAAAAGTAAATTGGTTCTGCAGATGTATTGTTTATGACATGAAAGACTAATACATGAAACAAGCAGTAGAACTCTTTGCCAGTGGGATCCATTTTCAGTAGATTAATGGACCAACAGTAGGTACATAAGTACCTCAAGATTTAAAGCTCTATTAAAGCAGTTCTGTAGACCTAGTGTTAACAATATGAAAAAAAAAATTACAAAAATGGCATAATTTTACAGTCTATGATGTCAGGATCCATTTTCAATAGGCTTCTGGGCTAGTGGTAGGTACGTAAGCACCTTACATTTAACAGCTCCAAGAGAAGATATAGTGTTAACAGTGACGAAGGACGATTGGACAGACGGCATGCCACAATATGATCTGTGACAGGTATTTAAAGACTCACCTGATTCTTCAAAGTAGAGGTAACCAGGGTCAACAAGGATGACGTCTGACCTTGAAAGTTACCGATTGCAGTTTGGCTTCTCTCTTTCGTAAAGTTTGACTGCAGCAAAAGGTTGTCAACAAGGTCCAGTGCCTGTTTCAAGTCCCCCCGTAAGAGGTATGTGTAGAGCTGGGCATGACACAACTTGGATACTCTCTTACTTTCTGAACCAGCTGGAAAAATGACAGTTTCCATTTCATTCAAGAATCAGACATCAACACAGACACTATTCAACACTATTATGATATATATGAAATAAATTTAATTATTTTCTGATAATAATTTAATGCAATACTCAAGAATTTTTGGATTTCGGTGCGTGATATGGGTGGGATAAACTGGAGTGCGCAGAGAAAACAACTGATCCTTGGCAAGCTGAAGCTGATCTTTCCCATATGTGACGTATATATATTCACAGCATATTGGTGGAAAACAAGTGGACTTAAATAAACATAAGACATCATGCAAATGGCCACATGAACCACCACTTATTGTCACCACAGTTCCACGAGCAGCGAGAGCAGGATACTACCAATTCCCAGCCCAAGACCAGTTTCGAACCTGCTTCTTGTGATTTCTCAGGAATTTAAAAGTAAGAAACTTTAACCAATAGTCCATAGGCCACTTTCTTGCCAATTAAAAGCTAGAATAGAAAACGCTCAAAGCTTTTGTTAACAGGGCCACATTTATATACAGAATGCTGTAGGGTTGTAGCTTACCAGCCAAATTCTTCAGCTGGTTCTGCCACACGCCAAGGGCCTGTGTGTACAGACCATTCAGACTCAGCTTGTCACCTGGATTGATAATAATAACACAATAATCATTGTAATAGATTAATGGAACATTCCTGCTAACACCAACCTACATGTATCTTCAACTATAACAATTCTTCACACAGACAAGCTGGAACTACAATTACCATATTTGCATAAACATACTGTATATTCAGGTTCGAGTTATAGCTGAAACAGAAACCTTGGATCAAACCCTTTGAGAAATCATCTACAATAAATACACAAGTATGAATTCTTCATATTTCAAAAGGTGCATAAATCTTCTCCAGGCACAAGATATCCAAACACCACTACACTACGAAGGTTTTGAGATACGAAAACCGAGCGATGTCCCGTTACGATGTCAAGTCATCACTTTTACAGCAGGGTAGGGTTGATTTGCCAATTTCAACACAAGTGGTGTATGGAATGTAGAAAACCTGTTCCTGGCATGTTTGGGTGTCAAATATTACAAAAACAATAATATTTTGCTGGAAGTTCTATCTCAATAAGAATAATGCCATGTCAAATCTTGGGCAAGCAGCCCTATACAATCAATTACATTTTTTTTGCACTGTAACACCAGTCTGTTGTGGTAATGATGCAAAACAAAACTGTGCATTGTCATTAACATTTGGGTACTGTAGTTACAATAACAGAAATGTTGCACCAGACCAGGGGCCAGCTTTATCATGCCTTTTTAGGCAAAAGCCCAAAACTTCAATATTTTTTACAGAACGAAATATTTCAAGTTGGGAAGCTCAGACTTGGCTGAAATTACATGAACACAACATAGAATCAGTAGTCCAAATTTTATCAGTTTGCTCCATGTATTTAAGAGCTTAGATTGGGTTACAGTTTTAGGTCCTCTATCACATTGTCCAATAGGTCACTTGGGCTGATTCTAAAAAGCCACTTCTGATTTAAGTAAGAAATAAAACCTTGTCACAATGCATAGTTTTGAGCAGAACTTTGAAATTTGGATATATTTATCTTCATATCAAATTCATGTGGTCAAAATTTTAATTTCAAGGGTCCAAAAATATGCTTTGAAATGGATCTGTGGAATCGGCCCCAGGCCTTCACAACCTCTAGTCTTTCTTCTAACTTCAGAGTTTCACATTTTTGCACTTATAAACAGAGGAATTTTATAGATTTGTGAATTATACACAGGCTGAAAGTGATAACAGACTGATTGACAGATGCAGATCTCACCAGTGGATATATGCTGGTGTCTAGGTGAAAGGTCAACATCTAAATCCTGGAGTTTCTGCTGTATTCGGCTGGTCAGGTCTGTTACTTGTGCCCAATGCTCTGATACTGCTGGTTGTGTTTTAAGCTTCTCTTGGTAATGGAGACAGTGCTTATACAGCAACTTCCAGCTTAAACACAACCTGGTAAAGTTGTAATTAAAAGATACATTTACAGAAGAAATATTTTACACTTCTTGTTTCTAAAATTTAAGTGCAAGTACAAAGACAGAAGTACTGCAACATAAGCTGCACCTTTGGACACTATTTGTGCATGATAAAAATCTAAAACTTACAAACATGCAAGACAGGCATAATATTATATACCTCAAATTTTGAAGTACAAGATGTTGTTCAATCTTTAATAGTGATAATCTAACGAATAAATAAGAAACATCTAAATTCTGACATTATCTCTTCTTATCAATAGTATTAGACCATTTTTTTCAGCAGAAAGGTTCCTTTCATATTTTTGTACATGTTGTATTTGAAAGAAGGAAGATGACAGCAGAAAACATCCATCAAAATGCAGCAATAACTGACAAGGTGGCTTTCAGTCCAGCCCAATGATGCTTCTACATGTATGTATGTCTGCCTTAACAGGACAAACCATACCAACTGATGTGGACAAAATAAAAAAAATAAAAAAACAACAGGTCAGCTTTTGCCATAAGCTCATAATTGTAATTGAATTTGATGTGGGTGATATGTCAAATATCAGTGGAGTCTCTCAGTTTAAGCCTAGTATAAACAGTCCAAATCCTTCATTTACATAACTAAAGGGATACAGAATTGATTCTTACGGGCGAGTGTGAGGGGTAGGCAAATCCGGGCTATGCCCTGAATTAGCTGATTTTAGGTACGGTACATTCACTTAAGCGTGACGAAGGCTGCAATGTTTAACCCAGGAAACCCTATCTCCACTTTCAGCCAATTAGCCAATATTCTGTATCCCGTTAAGATATCAAAATATCAAACATACACAAATAATGCTGGATAACAAAGGTGTACTTTTTAAAAGGGATGAACATGTGTTCTGGGGATTACAAACTGAACAAACCTTTTGGATGGCAAACTTTTGGTACGGTTGAGATTGACAGACTGCTGTGACTTGACCTTTGAACTGTGTGAGCCTGCATACGCCCCCTCAGTAAGGTAGGCATGTTCATAGCTAGCCCTCTGCCCCTGTTGAGCACTAGAGGGTACCCACACATACACTTTGTCTAGTATGGTCTCTGTAAACTTCAAGATGGCCAGGCAGCCTAAAAGGGTCTTCAGCCTGGGGTCATGTTCTTGTAGGTGTTTACTACTCAGAATCAGATCCAGTGTTCCATGAGTGAACTTCAACATGGCTGCCATAAGGTCATGCTTCACTGCATCAAAATGACACAGATGGAACACAGCTTTGTACAGGCTGAGGAGTTTGAAGAGGCGTAGGTTTTGCACAGGAGCTGTGGAGGACACAGGGATAAGATCTTCCATAATATCCTCGATGCAGGAACTATCCAAAAGTATGGAGAATAGTTTGACAATGTTTTTCAGTACATATTTTGTGACATTCTCCATATTCCTGGACATATCCTCACTACCAGAGACCACAACACCCCAGGCAGTGAATAGTGCTCTTTGAGCCATTTCAAAATGCTTTAACACAACCACTGACATGTCTAAGTTAGAAAATGATGCATCAGTGGTTGCCAACAAAGCTTCTGCTTGGCCAAACTCAACCTGGCCAGAATTCAGATAAGGAAAGAAACTTTGGGAGCCTTCTAAGCTGTCCTCACTTAGAATTGATGACATCAGCTCGTTAGAAGGGGGCATTTCAAATTGGTATTTTCCAGGCACTTTCACTTTTCTTTTCCCAGATGGCAGTTTATAAGCATCAGCCACTGTCATGTTCAGATTATCTTGTTGCAGTAAGTATGACAGGTGTTGACTTGACTCTAGAACCAAATCTCTGACCAAAGTGACACTGCCCAGCTCCGGAGGAAAATGGAGCACAGTTACCAGGTAACCATCGGAGCAGAGAATCATGGGAAGTCGGGGGTTAGTCGCCACAGAGAAGTGCTGTTTCATCACGTCATGTTCTGAGCCCGCTGATTCTCTTCCATCATGATGCCTGTCAAATGATGAATTTTGCAAAATCAGGTCTTTTATGTCTAAAAAAAAAAAAATTCAAAGGCTTTGAAGTAAATTAAATGTAGCATTTACAACTGGCTAATTATTTGAAATGTATGCTACCTCAAAGAATCATACAGCTTGTTGGTCAAATAATGCTACAACATAAAGTTACCCACACACCTTACAGCTATAAGAGGGTGCAAAGGAAGATAGTATGTCGGCCCCATATCCAGAGAGCAGCCAGAGGACTGAAGGGGCAGGGGCTCTCCCAGGCGCGGGGCCACTCCCAAACACCCATGTCGTGTCATAAAGGTCAGAAAAAGACCGTCCGCAGTCCAGGCCAAATCAGCAATCCAATAGTCCCTAATAAGAGAACACAAAATGGCATGCCATAGCAAGACAAAAAAAATAAGAGAAAAAAATATTTACTTCATTGGTTGTTGTTTAATGTCAAGAAATTTTCACTCATACAATGGTGGTCAAGTATAAAATGCAATGTCATAGGCTTATATTTTAATGTGTTAAATACAATAGGCTTTACCAGATATTTTGGAAAAAAATCAATCGGTGCAAATCCAATAGAATTTTTTTATTATTTTAGAAAAAGCACCAGTACTTGCCTTTCACAAAATATCAGCCTTGTCTATCCACCATTCAAAATCGGTAATAAAGCACCTAAAATCGCATTATAACTTTTTCAAATTTTCAAATCATTTTAACATCTATAAATAATATGTGATATTTACTAAAAGGAAACATTTCAGCTATTCTTGATAAATACAGAAAATTTGACTTCAGTAGTGAATATTTAGTGAATTATAGATTTTAGAATAACTTTTATTACCTAAACATTAAAAACTTCCACGACTGGTGGCACAGACACCTATGACACACCTGATATCCCAGACAGGGATGTTTACCTTGATAAGAGTATCGAAAACGTTCAATATCTCCTCCATTACAGAATTAAATCTGCCTTTAACAAGTAGTCCCAATCTGTGCATCCCTTTATTGGATATGTCAGACTTCTGTAAAGCTGTCATTGTGAAGCAACAATGTACACATATGCACCACAATCCCACATGATTGCACATAACAATAGTGCATGCCACTAACACTAGATCTGTTATGGTCTTATTACCTCCCTTCACAGTGAACAGCTGGGTTAGTTCCACAGTTTCTCAGGTCAGCAATGATGACTGTTTCAGTCAGAGGAGAGATGTACAACAAGGCAGTGAGGCTGGCTGACCTCTGGTTGACCCCTACAGCCAGCACTTGACCATCAGGGGAATACTGTACCACATATGAGCCCTTGGATCCCATTGGCTCACAAGATACATTGATGTTTCTCAGTGGGTACTGGATATTGCTCCATTCAGCCTGTACACTTGGGTGTCTGTGAACACAAATTTAGTTACATGGTTACTACTCACTGACTATATATAGAATCTATAATCAGTATAAAGCTTTATAAAGGGTAAGGCATTTTCAGAAGCACTAACAAAGGTTCATTTCAACACCTGGAAAGTGATGATAAATATTTCAAAGAAAGACCACGCCCTTATGTGGCTCACGAGCTACATGTCAAAGAAACTTATACCATCTTGAACTGACACTTATCGTCCAACCCAAAGGAAAGAATTTGTCTTTGCTAAAATTAATAAGGAATTCTTGTAAAAAGCAGTTTTGTTCACCTTACTATATGTACATAATATTAATTTGCCAAAATGCATAGTAATTCAGCCAAATGCTTCACTTTACAAGCCAAGCTATCATGACTAGGCATTCAATCTGTTCCTACTTGCACATTTTTTAAATATTAGAAGTAACTTATTCTGCAGAATACTGAAAACCTACAAAGTATTACACAATGTTATTACATTATTACATTTACTAAGCGTTCACCCACTTTATTGTTGGCTTACAGCAGCAGGATATTATGGTATCATATACTGCTTTCTCAATAATGTATCGGCAAGGAAATTTTACATAATTTGAGCAAGTCCTAACATTTGCAATTCACTGGTTCTCCATGTCAACCAGTGGGTAGAAATGTCAAACCTGCATTGTTAATCCATCTTCCAATTGTTATCCAGCCATTAAAATTTTGGATTCGAGTCAAACAAGTCAAACAAACATCTGTAAAACATCAGCTAATAAGCTATTATGCTACTCTGCTTGATAATGGTATTGGTATCTATACCGAAACGTGGCTTCCAAATAAACAGAAGTTGTTATCCATTTATCTTGTTATGTTATCCAACTTAACTTCTAAATGCCTCCCAAAGATGTTATCTGCCATGTTTTCAATTCAAAATTCCAGCAAGGTACTGGCTTGTTGTCTAACTGAAAGACAGATATGTATGCAGGGGCACAAGATTTCTTCCCCACAGGACTCCAGTCAGTGAGAATTTGTATTCTAAAAAGTTTTTTTCTCTTTTGCTTTCAAAGATAAGGAAGCTCTTTCCATAAAATTTTTCACTGTCAACAATTTATCTTAAAAAACAGCTATCCTTGATGAAACGGTCCAAAACATTGCAGACATTGGTTTGACTTGTTCAAATCAAAAGTTCAAACAGTTGGATTACTAATTATGAAGTGGCATCATCACCACGTCATAAGTTTTCCATTTCACTCCTTTGTGAAACGTTTTACATTTACATCTATGTGGTGATGCCTCCACTTCACTATTTTTATTGAACACACGTACAACTACGAGCCTAAAGCAGCTGGATTACTGTTAAAAGATGGTTTAGTGGTACTTGTTTTGACACTTCTACAAGCCAAATGACTTGGAGACTCAGCATACATCAATCACTATGATGAACTTCAGTAGGAAAGGGTAAGTGAAATTTTCCTGCTGGACTATATAGTCACCAGCATGGAATTATGCTCTATGCAGGGCTTTATATTTTTACAAGTTCTCAAACATTACGCATTCAGTCCCCAAGCAAAGCCCTAGCAGACATACCACTGAGAAGGTTTTAGCCTAGTGTGCTCTAAACCATTCCAGAAGTCTCTAATACAGAGAGTCTAGATAGAGATCATTCCCATAACCTGTACACTATACTCTCTAACACCACCTCAACTATTACATTTAATTTGCCAACTTGCCTGTTATATGCTGAGCTGTCTGGGAATCTGACAAGCACAGTGGACACACAGAGTTTGTCTTCACTTGTGAATACCACTGAATTCTGACAACAGCTCCCCAATACCTGAAACATGGCACAGTATACATACATAAATGTCTTGATACCTTTTAAATAACCGACACGTAAATTTAAAGAATTTAACCACATGAACAAGTTAATGCTTAAATTGACTGTCAAACAAAATTTCATTTCAGAATATTTAAATCTGCAAAATGATCATGCTTAAATGGTATACATGTGTATATAGCATTTTGTCTAGTAGGTTGCATCTAGGAAAAGCTATCAAACTTTCAAAACTTTACTTACTATAGTTTTAGATTTTCACTCAAGCTTCGATGTATTTATTGTAATATTCTGTGTTTAAATTTTCTGAAATTTGACATCGACCCAGGTTTCAATTTGAACCAGCTTATCCTTTCCACACCTTATTTTTGTAGAATACAAGATGACTGCTAGCCTCTCTTTGGCCTGGATAGGGGAGGGGAATGTTGTCAGGGGCAACCACTGTTGACCATACACCTTGGAGATCCTCCTCTCTAGTTGTCAAGACATTCTGCCGAGGATCTTTCTCCCAAACATAGTACAGCCGATGGTTGAAGACAACAATTAGCTTACTACAGTCACAGGAGAGGTTAACCACTGCATGCACTGTTAAAAGAAAGTATGATCATTAGTTTACAAACCATATACAGGCATTGAGTTTAAGTTCAATGTAAGACAACAAAATTATCCGTACGACATTGTCATTGTGAATACTTTCACCGCTAAACATAATTATTTTTGGTGCCATATTGTGTAGTACTCCGTACTATTTGAACTGATGTGACTGCTATAAGGTTTAATGTTACTGATGTTACCAACAAATTTTAATAACTTTGGACATGTTGTCTACAGTACATGTATGAATTTCTGTTACGTGTCTTCACCAGAACACATATTCTACATCTGTCTCACCTGTTCTGAAATCTGCCAGAGGAATATGATCTAATAAGCCAGGTATTATCTTCAGCATGTCCAAGTCTTTGTGCCAGATAGCAACATCTCCAGACACCAGCAAGCAAACCAGGAAATGACCTACACACACAAAATTATACTCACTTTGTTTGACCTAAAATTTTGTCCCCTAAAAAGTCACAAGGTATTACTTTTGATGCTGAAACATGTGATTACCCTGTAGGATATGACCCTACCTTTAAACCCAACCTGGGGCCTCTGTGGCCCAGTTGGTTAGCGTGCTAGTGCAGCACACAGAGTAAGAAATGAATAACATGTTAAGTCATGGACAAAATTTTAGGTTAAATACTGTATTTTCTTGTTTCATTATTCATTTATTTGGTTAGTGATTAATGCTGTGCTTGTGACTATTACAAAGGTTAATAGCTGTATCTGTGCAGAGCACAGATAAAAACAGTGCCGTTAACCGGGTACCAGGCAAACCTGTCATTAGATGATGTAGATAAACCAGTAGAAGCTAGTTTAGAACATATGACATCACTGGTTAATGTATTGGCATTTTTTCTGGATAATGACCACGTTCGTTAGCAGAAGAAAGTAAGTGACTTCTCCAAGTACATGTACCTGTATGAACCTTCATAGTCACAACTACATGCACAAGTGATCCTCCAAGGGCAACCTGGTGCTGTTTCACACAGCTATCGTAGGATCCACAGGTTGATCATACATACCATTACATACAACTTAAGAAACAAGCTGGGAAAAGTATATTTTTTTATTCCTATATAGATTAAAAGTTAGGATTTCCTCCACTGAAAAAATTGTTATTTCCCATGTAAGATTAGATGTCACTTTTGATATTTCACACCTCGATGCCATGATATCCGAAAGAAGCATTTTCTTTCATAGTGTTTCAGTCTGAGCTCAACCGAATGATGTCACAATACAAGTATAGTCAGCTTTAAAAAAAGTACATGAAATCATACAAGATGTCAAGCATCATATTGTAAATGTTAAAGTCTTTGAAGTCGTACAGCTCAAGTATTCAACATAAAAACATTAATATTATCAAAATATAATAAGTCATAAATCTTGTGTGTAATCATTTCCATCTCTAACTTCAGCAATATGTATAGTATTCAACCTTCACAGTGGAATATCCTGTTTATTTGATTGGTGTTTCCTGATGTATAGCCATTCCTTGACTCAAGGAGAGACACACAGAGAGGTCCTCAAACATAGTTCTTCACACAATTCAAATGATCTATTATAACTATAGAATGGATAGTGTCTTCAGCTTTCTTTCACAATTCAACATTGGTTAGTTAGGAACAAGATATTCACTCATTACCATTGGATGTAGTGGAGAGACAGACAATCTGTGGCAAAAGGGGAGATAACTTTGGTATTTTGCGAGTTGTCTTCCCAGAAGGCAGGTACAGCACACTGAGGCGATTTCTGTCCAGTAGAAACAGACTCTCTTTCTCCTAAAAGTCAAATATTTCATTTTGGTCAAAAAAATATCACAGTTACACAATTTCTGATTGATTTAATAAGCTTCCATGATCAAAAACCATAGGATTTTCTACTTCAAATTATAGTAATGTCAAAGCTAAGTTTTCTCTGCCCTCCCTGTGCGCACACTACAACTTCCATCACAATCTAAAGCGTGGCATAGATGCAGACATTTAACTAAGCATTTTCTTCTATTAACACTAATAGCACCATGAGAGTTTCCCATTAACATCCTGATATCAAAATGCAGGTATAATTTAAATCTAAGCTTTCTAGATGGCAAAAACTGAGGATCTGTATAGCATTCATACCTGCCCACACACAGTACTGTCATTCATTTGTATACAACTTGTACTGGCTACTGTATAAGAATGTGTTTATCACTTCATAACCTTACATTTACCATAAAATGTTTCAAGCTTACCTCTCCCAGCCAAGCAAACTTTGGCCATGGTTTCTTTCGTTTGATACTTGTTGAAGCCAGGACTTCAAGGTTTAACTTCATGTTGGCTTTGTTACAGTTTCCACTCTACCCTAAAAGCAAACAATAAAATCAACATGAGCTACATGTAGTTCAACAACATTCAAGTAGTCTTAACACCCGGTTTTGGATTCTGTTTCAATTCAGTTTCACCCCATCATTAGTTCAATGATTAAACTCAAATATCAGAAATTATTGAAAATAGCAACATTCTACTGAACTACTGTGACCCGGAATTGCACAAAGCATTAATGTATCATACGATACTGGATAAAATAAAATGCAGGACAGTTCCTCATTACATCCATTAACTTTCGTATTTTAGCCAAGAGATCAGCAGTAAACTTTTGATATTGCGAACGGATGGCCAGTAGTCTCATCTATCAGTAAATATAACTCATCATTACAACAGTAGTCGGGCTGGTGACTGCAATGTTGTTGTTGTTGTTGTTGCTGTACAAGTTTCTCAATACGGATAGTCAAATCGTAGTCAACATGAATATTTCTAATCATCCATACAGTCTTGGCAAAGTTCTAAGAAAGTCAGTTCAGTGGGTTAACTAAACCTTTGTCATCCGCAAATTATTAAGCGTACGTTCTTTTAGCTGTTTAGATGACAGTTGTCACCGTGTGTGTCTTAACGAACCTCAAAGAGCTGCACATTTTCTTTTCAACATATGTGAAGCATTTTACTAGAATGAGCGAAAAAAATGAGTGTCAGTTGTAAATACTTACAAACTATTGACAACTTTACAAGGCAAACAGACTTCATTTTCAGCGCTTTCACCGAACGGGAACAAGACTTTACATGTTTCAAGCAGCCGCCATTTCCCTAGCCAGTGCAGTTGTTACGGGAGTGGCCTCCCTTCTCGTTTCATAGTTATCCCCCCCTTTAGTCCGACTGAGGCGAACTTAGACTGTATCCATTCAGATTAAAACAATTAACTAGACCCAGAAAACTGACACTGATTTAGACTCATGCAAATCTTACATCACATGATGCTACTTAATGGTATTTTCAATCCTGTAAAATAAGTCAGCTGAAAGCCGCATTACCAGTGCAACATGTGACCACTCCATCATGTGCTTGGGGATTAACAATTTTTCAAACATATGGCAATAACGAGTCTTTAGATGTGTGTACATATACAGTGTCTTCTTGCAGCAAAAGTGCCAATCATGTCATGATAATGTATGAATAACTGAATAATCACACATAATAATCAATACAGATTAATCTCCATCTGTCAAATACCAATTTGCATTACTTCATGAATAACAAACTAGAAATATCCAAGTATACCAGAAGCACTCTGTCAGATATTAAAGGATTGTGCGAATATGGTTTAGCAGTAAAGATGCTTTGGTCATATCATAATGGTCTGCTTCAGGCTGGGTAGATCCAGGATCAATCCTGTGTTGGGTGACACCTAAAAAAGAGGTTGTAACTTCCGAACTCGGGGCTCAACAGTAAGGGGATAGTGCAATGACGGGTTGACCCATATCAGTATAATGGCTTACTTGTCTTCCATTAGTTGTGTCTGTGAAGCAGCAATATATAAAAGAGCAGTGGAAATCCGTGTTGCAACAAGGCGGAACATTACATGCACTCTAAGGACTCTGTCGTCATACGACTGAAAAAACGTTAGGTACGACGCTAAACCCCAAGCACTCACTTTCACTCATACCATAATGTTATCTTCTTAATAGAAGTAATAGACCTTCTGCATGCAAACAAAATGTCGTGTTACCTCAATCGAACACCACACCAAAGATGGCAGACACCAAACTCCTCCCAGTCACATATATACGGTTGACCAGCTGTTGGTCTATTCCCTTATCCTTGGTGCAAACTGTTACTCTTACTCCTTACTGTTTATGGCTTTACACTATATTAGAACGTCAGAATGACATTACCCCTGCCTGAATGTTTCTGGCTTTACTCCATATCAGCATGGCCTGCCCCATGCAGAGTGAATGTTTGCTTGATTGGGGTTTAACATTGTTTTCAACACTATTTTGGTCATATCACAACAGTGTCTAATGCTGACATATTTATAGCGCAAACTCATTGCAGACGCAATGCCCAACTCACACAGGGCATATTCCTCTTATATATTTGATGTATTTTGTTCCTTCTCTGACCCATTATTTAAATGTTTATATTTGTGTGTTAACATTATAATAGATTTGGGTCTACACCATATTAATCAAGACTGCTGAACTTAACACTGTTATTTTCAAGATTTCCCAGTCATTATTTTTCTTGAGGACTTCACAGCAACAAGCGGGGCCTCTGTTGCCGGGGTGGTTAGCATGCCAACATGCATTGGCCCAAGAGATCATGCTAGCTTCCTCTCGGCCATACGTGGTAAGGTCTGTCAGTATCCAGCAGACGGTTGTGGGTTTCATCCCACCATTATGCTGGTCGCCGTCATATAAGTGAAATATTCTTGAGTATAGTGTAAAACACCAATCAAATAAATAAATCATAGCAACAAGTAGCTGACGATGGTCCTTTGTGTGATCTTGCATAAAGTGAGCTAGAGACTACTTGCCTCCCTCCAATATAAGGAACCAATGGAGGGTTACTGGCACATTTATCACAGCCATTCTGATTTACTTCACCCATAAATATTTTTGAGTATGTGAGAGAACTTGCCAATAACTTGCAAAGTTATTCATTGCTTTTCCTCGCATACTCAGGATACCCTGCTCATAACACTTGCCCATTGTGGAATTGAGTGATTCTTAGGTAACACCAATCAAATGAGTACATAAATTAAGTAATCATGTGGTTGATAAATCAGAGGTTACTGACAAATCTAGAAGAGCGACCGCTTTCTAAACCTTTTGTGGGCCCTTGATAAAAATAAGCAGTTGACTATGATTGTGTGGCTGGATGTGAAATTGAACATAGTTGATGAACAGTTGCATATTTGTATTTCACACAAGCAATAGTTGGTTAAACAACAATCAATCGGTCATTTCTCAAACCAACCAATTTGCAATGATACCAAAAAAAACAAAAAAAACCCCAAAAAACAATGTCACTGCATTAATCAACCACAATCAAAGTTTAATCACATCGACATGAAAAACAAAACAAAAAACAACCAGAACAAAGTCATAAAGAAAGGGCTGTAGGTATAGAATACACACCTAGTTTATTTGTAAAACTGTTAAGAAAAGCGTGCCGAAAACATTGATAGGTAAAATTTCATGTGCCAAAAAGTCGAACGGCCAAAAGTGAAAATAGTATGATTTTTTAAACCTGTAAGAAATCAAAACTGAGAGTACATGTTAACCCCTGGAAAGAAAGAAACTAGAAATTTAAGGTTGAAAACTAAAAATGTCTTTTACATTATACCAGCAAACCACAGTTAAAATGTAAAACAGCTACATGTATTTATATTAAGAGCATGATTTGAAGCTCTGCACTGAAAAACAACCAACACAAAATTTCTCAAATTTTTTTATTGTAACATTTTAACTTAAGTTTAATAGGAAAAAATGAAAGACACTGAAAATACATGTATTTTCATTTGCTTTTTATTAATAGAACCTTAGGGACAAAAAACAGTGAATTAAATTCATTATATATATAAACAAAGAACAAAACACCTTGTGTCAAAAATAATTTTATTTTGTGCAATAAGCATTAATTAAATTAATAAGTTTGTGCAGAAAGTCTCTCTTCTCGGCATCAATCAACGTATATTTATCTGAAATTTACAAAGAAAATAGTGATTAAAATAATGTTTTTGTTCTACAAGTGCTTTAAAGCATTTAATCAATGTAATACTAGAAATTACCTTAGTAATTATCAATTGTTACTTTAAAACCAACAATGTTGTAGATAGTACTAGCCCTTTCCTTTTGGGTTATGTAGTCATAAAAATGCGCGATATCCTTAAAATGTGCGAGAATGGCTGTCCCGCATTCAGCAACCTGTCCATCTTTGTCCCTGCTGTGGCTGTCAAAAAAGTAAATACCAGATTCCCCACGAATAATGGAGGTGGTGAGGTTTCCAGCAGTTAAAAGTGCAGCATGAAATGGATCTGAAAGAGAAAGACTTAAGGCATGAGCAAAAGTTACTGTACCAAATTCTTGTGCTAATGTTGGAGACATACCAAAAGAGCCATAAAAGACTGTATTGTTAAAGCTTACCTTCAAGAAAGTGTTATCAATCCAAAGCAAATTGTCCATTTCCTCGAAACAGAGGCGCGTCTCCCCTGTGAGATGGCGGCCAAGCTCCATGACGCGTCGCGTATGAATCTCATCTCCCATCAAAACGGCACGATTGACCGCCTCTCGGTCCCAGAACGCAGGGGGGAAAAGACGTGCGCGTAATGCTGCCACAAACGCGATACTGCAGCACTGCGTATTTGGGAAACACGAGGACTGGCGCGTTTGCGGGATCTTACCTTGAGAAAAATCTCCTTGTACAGAGTTCAGTGGAAAATGTTGTGGTCGTTTTCCTTCTGGCCTGGGATCAATGTCCTGTGGGTGGAATGTGGTGTCTGCAATGAAATGGGGAAAAATGAGTGAAAAGACAGGTGAACAGATGTACCAGTATTACCAAGTTAAATTTGTTGGTTTAAATAAACTTACTTTGCTTTTTCCTTTTTCGTTTCTTCTTCTTTGACATCTTTGTTGTGGTGTCTGATGATGTTCTTATAATTCCTGGAAGGGTTGTAGTGGGGGAAGTGGAGGGCCTAAGAGGGGTGGAATGAGGAGAAGGGGTGGAGTGAGGAGATAGGGTGAGGTCAGGAAATGGGGTGGGGACAAGAGAAGAGATGGAGACAGGAGAAGGGATATGGAAAGGGGTGAGGTCAGGCAAAGTAGTGGGGTCAGGAGAAGGGATTTGGAAAGGGGTGAGGTCAGGCGAAGTAGTGGGGTCAGGAGAAGGGATTTGGAAAGGGGTGAGGTCAAAAGAAGGAGTGGGGCCAGGAGAAGGGATGGGGACCGGAGAAGGGATGGGGACAGGAGAAGGGATATGGATAGGGGTAAGGTCAGGAGAAAGAGTGGGTTCAAGAGAAGGGATGGAAACGGGAGAAGGGATGGGAACAGGAGAAGGGATATGGATAGGGGTAAGGTCAGGAGAAAGAGTGGGTTCAAGATAAGGGATGGAGACAGGAGAAGGGATGGGGACAGGAGAAGGGATATGGATAGGGGTAAGGTCAGGAGAAGAAGTGGGTTTAAGAGAAAGGGTGGGGACAGGAGAAGGGATATGGAAAGGGGTAAGGTCAGGAGAAGGAGTGGGGTCAGGAGAAGGGATGGGAGAAAGGTTGGGGTCAGGTGAAGGGGTATGGGAAGAGGTAAGGTTGTGAAATGGGGTAAAGGTAAAGGTGGAGTCAGGAGAAGGGGTGGTAGCTGACTGTTTGTCTGAAATGAAAGAAAAAAAGTATCTGTGAAGAAATCAATCCATGAGCTTTACAAACACATGTCAAAGTATTAGAAATTTTGACTTAAATTAACTTACTCTTTTTCTTCTTCTTGTGTTTCTTCTGTGATGTCTTCTTCCTGGTGTGAGGAGGAGAGGAAGCTGGTTCAGCAGAGTGGGAGAGGTCAGGGATTGGCCCAGGAGAGACAAAAGGGATGGAGGGAGGGGTGAAGTCAGCAGAAGGGACAGGGGAAGGGGTGAGGACAGGAGAAGGGATGGGGGAAGAGGTGATATCAGGCATAGGGAGTGGGGAAGGGACGAGGTGAGGAGAAGGGACAGGGGAAGGGGTGAGGTCAGGGATAGGTATTGGGGAAGGGATGAGGTGAGGAGAAGGGGCAGAAAAAGGGATGGGATCAGGAGAAGAGGTGTCAGGAATAGAAATGAGAGAAGGGGCTAGGTCAGGAGAAGGGACAGGGGAAATGGTGAGGTCAGGAATAGGGACATGGGAAAGGGTCAGTTCAGGAGAAGGGACAGGGGAAGGTGTGATATCAGGAGAAGGGACAGGGCAAAGGGTGAGGTCAGGAATAAGGACATGGGAAGGAGTGAGTTCAGAAGAGAAGTGGAAAAGGGTGAGGTCAAGGGAAGGGACAGGGCAAGGGATGTGGTCAGGAGAAGGGATTGGGGAAGAGGTGAGATCAGGAGATGGGACAGGGCAAATAGTGACGTCAGCAGAGAGGATGGGAGGAGTTTGGTCAGGAGAAGGGGTGAGGTCAGGAGAAGGGACCGTGGAACAAATGAGGTCAGGAGAATAGGCTGGTGGGGAAGAGGAGCTAAGTGGGTTGGGGTAAGGGGGAGTTGGGGAAGGAGGGAGGGGGGCAGGTTCAGGAGAAGGGATGGGGTGGGAAGAGGAGTTAGGGACAGGGTTTGGGTGAGGTGGGGTTGAGGGAAGGGAAATAGTGGTGAAGATGAGGATGTCTGTTTAAAACAAAAAAATAAGGTTTTAATTAGTGGATACTGTTAAGTTTCACAATTTTAAATTACTGATAATATATGGTAATTAACCTCATAAACTAATAAGTTTTACTTACCTGCTCCATCTCCTGATGACCAACAGCATCGGGATAGTCTGCTTGTTTTCTTCTTCTTGTCTTTCTTGGACTTCTTTTTGGCTGACGACAAAATGGAAGATTTAAGTTTTCACACAAAACAAAATGAACTGAAGGACAAGACGATGATATTTGAAAAAAAAAACGGGTTATTTTAGGATAGGCCTACATTTAAAGTTACCTTTCCAATGACGACAGATGAAGAAAATAAAAGCAAAGCAGGACAAGATCCCTGCAGAGGACTGCTGGGCCATTTGTCCTGTGAAAAATATAGTATTAAAAAATCCATTACTTAGAAACCAGTACGGTTAATTACTTATATGTTTGAAAGCAAACGTTGGTCGTGTTGTGTTCAAAAGGGCACAAAATTTGATTACGTTTTGTTGACCTACGTCACGGTGTGACGTCATAAAAGTTATAAACCATAATTTTGTTGCAATGGCGAAAAGAATATACAGGCAAAACTCTCACCTATTTTAATAGGAGCCTACAAGCGGGAATTAAGCTGTAAAGAAATAAAGGAAGGTGAGAGATTGGGTAAAGGAATTAAAAACTGAAATTCGAAGAGTAACGAGGAGAATTTGTTGCGTTTGATTGCTCAAGAGACAGGAGAATTGTTCCAATTTGCTGTCAACAGCGACGTGAGTCCTTAGCTTGTCAAGGCTGAAGTGACGCCGATTTCAGGCCGAGGGCCCTTATATACCTCTGGGAGGGGGTTAATTCTGTTCCAGAACGCGCCAGTTTAAGCCAATTATATTATGGGACTAAAAACGAGCAACCAATAATTATTAATATTCTATTTACTAGAACTAGCGACGTTGGCGGCCATTTGTAAACAAACCCGTTGTCAACTCCATGCATGGAACGTTATCAGATTGTGAAATGGCCGCGATTACTTCCATCCTTTAAGGCCAACGTTTAACATGAATTAACCGGTCAAACGTGTGTCAATATTGGAGTATGCCTTAAAAGAAACGATATTTCTTGTTTCACTTTGACACTCTCATTTATTACCCCGACGTCTGTCAAACTTAATTGTATGGGATACTAATTAATTAATTGATACATAAATCATGATGTAGTGTAGTATGACGGACTTTGAGTACTTTACATGATTTTATTGATCATCTTTCGTGCAGATTTTAACGAAACTGGTTTCAAGTTAAAATTGTTGAAGGAAACAGGACCTTCACGAGCTTTAAAGATCCTATAACTTTTCGTTTATCCGTCTTTAGTACTCATTCTGGGTATTTATCTGGAGTATTTCGTTATGCATTTTACCAGCATTTTATTGTAACTTGATTTTAAAATTTTGAAAACGTAGTTATGAACGCTTTGAGGTTAATTGAATAGCTTTGCATAGATCTGCCGGTGCATTAATTTTGTTAAATCATTAAATATTTTCAGTACCGGTGGTTTGAGTGGAAGAAATAACGCTGAATATGTGTTAATTCTGCATTTTTGGTCAGTTTTTGCTGCCGTGAAAATGTATGTGTTCATGCTGCGAAGTTGTATATTTGCTATACCTGGAATGTTTTTATGTTGCGGTTTGGTTCATTCTTTTACATTTTGCTAACAGTCAGGTAGCTTTTGTATGGGAGCTTTTGATTGGACATAACTTCTGAAAATTATGGAGAAGCGCGGGTTGAGTGAGTATCACTGTCCGATTGGTCCAAGACCCAATTTTTTTTGTACCGGTATTTTGCGCGTTTTAAACGTTTCAGAACATTTTAATCTTTCACTCAGCGCCTATATCAGTTTGATTTGTAATAAATTTATCAGACGTATTCATGGCAAAAAAAAGTATGGTAACTGCATGATCTCAGGAAAGTTACATTACGATATCCACTTTACAACAACAGCATGAACAACGAAAAGCATCCTGCCCTTATGTGAATGTTGGACGGGTTACTGGCAGTCTCAATAAATTTAAAACAGCAGTCTAGTTGGTAATTTTGAATCTCTTGTGGTGGTTTTTTTTTTGTATTTCCATTTAACACTAATCATCCGCTAGGACATGTTACAAGCTGTACAAGCTCGAACACAAAATTATTTAAACTCGATATTGAAGACATGTACATCTTTTTTACACATCTAACATAGCCCAGGGCATGTATAAGCATGAGTAGTACGGTAATTAAAATATCAGCAAATGTTTAGACTGTCAGTTGCTTTTGGGGCTCCTATTTTACTTGTATGAAATAATAAATAAATAAATACAAAAATAAAATAAACAATAAATAAATAAACTCCAAAACAAAGAAAAAAGAAACAAGTAATTGGTGGGAGAGAATTAAGGGCTGAAAAAAGCTGAACAGCTGTAGTATCTGCACCAAGGTGAGCTAACACCCCACCCAGGCACATTATGCTCACACCTCACCCTGTCAAATTATACTGACACTGGGTAAACAAGTCCTATTTCCTTGATCTAATCTCTTAGTGCTGAGTATCAAGTGATGCAACAAGAAGTCCCATTTTTAAAGTCTAACTTCAGCTACTGAAGTGGTTTAGAACATACTGTAAAGTAGGTGTTTCATGATAAATGTAATTTTTCAGGATCATCCAGTAGTCAGGCTTATTCTTGGTTGGAGATGGGCTCTCACACTTGTTTACTTTATAGTGCTGAGGGTTCGTAAAATCAGTGGATAGCAAAACTTTGTGTTTTATGAAAACATGATTATTTCACTTCTGTTTTGGTGTTGATAATGTAGGGCAGAAAACTGGAAAGTTTCAGTTTGTGGAAGTTGTGGAAGTTTCCTTGTATGCAGGACAGCAAAACAAGTGCTGGTTAAGCATCAAGCTGACAGCAATAACCGATTCAAAGGAAGTCTACACACATCGATCTTTACATCCAGATAGGTACCGTGTAGGTACCATATTAATCCCATGTTTAGGCCATGCAGAACCCATGCTGAGCCCACCTGGAGCCAATGAAGGCTGCCCACTTGGGCCCCTCACAGAAACCATGGATAAATTTCTATGAGCACTGGATCTCTTGAAAAGTGCCCTACTAAGCCTACGTTACACTTTGTCATTAGGAATAACCTTTTGGATTTTCATAAACGTTGTCCTATTTTTCCCTGTCCATCTGTCATTTCCTTGAAAAACATTTTGAACTACTGAACCTAAAATTGAAATTTCTGACAAAAATTTACCTTAGTTCACCCAACTTACAACTGGTCAAGGGACAAACCTTGGCCTTAAATACATCCAAAACAAAAAAAACACTAAAACAGTTGATTATACTTAAAGGCCATTAAACACTGACCAGTTTGATTAAAAGATTTTAAAACATCAAATTCTACTGTTTTCTGTAGTGACCCAGTTTCTGTAGCTGGCACATCCACATATTTTGTTTAAAATGGTTTAAGGTCCATTCAGTGAATGAATTCATACATCTATATGTATATGCACTTAGGATGATGAAATGTCTCTTGTGTTGTGGCAAAAACCTTATGTGATGTCACTGGTCCCAATAGAGTCAAAAAAAAAAAAAAACAAACCTTAGAATACCTTAGAATTCAAAATTTCAAATGCATTTACTTGGATGCATTTTTTTTTTTTTTTGCTGTTTTTGTAGACAGTGTTTAATGGCCTGACTTATCGGACATACACTTTCTATGCCTGTCATACTGCTCGAAGTAAAGATCAACACATAAATTTAACTATGACATAAAACAATGTTTAATGTTTCCCCACTTCTAAATGCCATTAAACAAGATCTAGACATACCTGTATTAAAACAGGATCCATGTTGGCTTCCTCTACGGCCATACATGGGAAGATCTCTCAGCAACCTGCGGATGGTCGTGGGTTTCCCCCGGGCTGAGTCTGGATGTATTTTGATATGTCATTAAAGCTGAGAAATTTGAAGTGCACGGTATTTGAATTGCACAGTATTGAATACTGACTGCATTTGATTATGTTACCAAATTGTATTTATTTATTTCATTGGTGTTTTATGCTGTACTCAAGAATATTTCATTTATACGACGGCGGCCAGCATTATGGTGGGTGGAACAAATTGTATTTAAGCAGGAGTAGTAAGAAAGGCTGCATAATTAATCAAATGAATTGTTAACTTACAATGACAGTAAGCTTTATGGATGGAGGAAAGCAGAATGCCTGGAGTAAACCATTGACCTTTGGCAAGTGCCTGACAAACTGTTTGTTATATTTGATACAGTTTCCCATTGATTTTTACAGATATTCATACCATAATGATGGAACAAAAATAGTTTTCAGCAAAATATTAGACTGACTCCGTGGTTAGCGTGTCAGTGTGGCCTTAGAAGCCTCTCACCAATGTGGTCAGTCACTGTGAATTAAAGTCTTTATCTCCGGTCGTAA
Organism: Liolophura sinensis; assembly: GCF_032854445.1. Lineage (NCBI taxonomy): Eukaryota > Metazoa > Mollusca > Polyplacophora > Chitonida > Chitonidae > Liolophura > Liolophura sinensis. The sequence continues at coordinate 32,786,818 of NC_088301.1, forward strand.
ATGAAAAGGTCTATCAACAGCCTGCAGATGATTGTGGTTTTCCTCTGGGCTTTGCCTGGTTTCGTCCCACCATAATGCCGACTACTGTCGTATTTTGTGAAATATTCTTGAGTACAGGGCTTAAACACCAATCAAATAAATCAATAAAGTCAGAGCGAGGGAATGCACAAATTCCTTGTCATCTTGTATGCTCATGAGTTGATCACCAGATCATTAAAATTCCGCAACATTTTCCTTTTTGCAGGCATTTTAAAGACGTGTACAGGTATCCGTTTGAAGTTACATAAAGATCTCATGTTTATTCACTCATGCCCATATGTTAAATGATGTTAAAATCTTAGGTATGACTCATTTTGGGATTGAAGCCAGGATGTGCTGTTAATAAGGCTGACACTCTAACCACTATGCCACCTCACTGGTCCTGGTGGTGAGTGAAGGCTTATATCAGCATAATCTGACTTCATGTGACTGAATGCTTTTGTATGTATATATGCTTGGGGTTCACTAGCAGTCATTCGGTGCGTCTACAAAAATTGTGTCTTCTTGTGGCTGCCGTCACTGAAGTATCATGCCGAATACACCAGACATGACACCTCACCACACTGGATGACTGGACTCCTGCTTGTGACTGAATGCTTTTGGCTTTACTCCATATCAGGATGACTAGACTCCTGCTTGTTACTGAATGCTTATTGTCTTTACTCCATATCAGGATGACCGGACTCCTGCTTGTGACTGACTGCTTTTGGCTTTATTCCATATCAGGATGACGGGACTCCTACTTGTGACTGAATGCTTATGGCTTTATTCCATATCAGGGTGAGGCGACTCCTGTTTGTGACTGAATGCTTATGGCTTTATTCCATATCAGGATGATGGGACTCCTGCATGTGACTGAATGCTTATGGCTTTATTCCATATCAGGATGATGGGACTCCTGCATGTGACTGAATGCTTATGGCTTTATTACATATCAGGATGATGGGACTCCTACTTATGACTGAATGCTTATGGCTTTATTCCATATCAGGATGACGAGACTCCTGCTTGTGACTGAATGCTTATGGCTTTACTCCATATCAGGATGACCGGACTCCTACTTGTGACTGAATGCTTATGGCTTTATTCCATATCAGGATGACCAGACTCCTGCTTGTGACTGAATGCTTATGGCTTTATTCCATATCAGGATGACCGGACTCCTGCTTGTGACTGAATGCTTATGGCTTTACTCCATATCAGGATGACGGGACTCCTGCTTGTTACTGAATGCTTATTGTCTTTACTCCATATCAGGATGACCGGACTCCTGCTTGTGACTGACTGCTTTTGGCTTTATTCCATATCAGGATGACGGGACTCCTACTTGTGACTGAATGCTTATGGCTTTATTCCATATCAGGGTGAGGCGACTCCTGTTTGTGACTGAATGCTTATGGCTTGACTCTATATCAGGATGACGGGACTCCTGCTTGTGACTGAATGCTTATGGCTTTATTCCATATCAAGATGACCAGACTCCTGCTTGTGACTGAATGCTTATGGCTTTACTCCATATCAGGATGATGGGACTTCTGCTTGTGACTATATGCTTATGGCTTTATTCCATATCAGGATGATGGGACTCCTGCTTGTGACTGAATGCTTATGGCTTGACTCCATATCAGGATGACCAGACTCCTGTTTGTGACTGAATGTTTATGGCTTTATTCCATATCAGGATGAGGTGACTCCTGCTTGTGACTGAATGCTTATGGCTTTATTCCATATCAGGATGACCAGACTCCTATATGTCACTGAATGCTTATGGCTTTATTCCATATCAGGATGACCAGACTCCTGCATGTGACTGAATGCTTATAGCTTTATTCCATATCAGGATGACCAGACTCCTGCTTGTGACAGAATGCTTATGGCTTTATTCCATATCAGGATGACCGGACTCCTACTTATGACTGAATGCTTATGGCTTTATTCCATATCAGGATGACGAGACTCCTGCTTGTGACTGAATGCTTATGGCTTTACTCCATATCAGGATGACCGGACTCCTACTTGTGACTGAATGCTTATGGCTTTATTCCATATCAGGATGACCAGACTCCTGCTTGTGACTGAATGCTTATGGCTTTATTCCATATCAGGATGACCGGACTCCTGCTTGTGACTGAATGCTTATGGCTTTACTCCATATCAGGATGACGGGACTCCTGCTTGTGACTGAATGCTTATGGCTTTATTCCATATTAGGATGACCGGACTCCTGCTTGTGACTGAATGCTTATGGCTTTATTCCATATCAGGATGACTAGACTCCTGCTTGTTACTGAATGCTTATTGTCTTTACTCCATATCAGGATGAGGTGACTCCTGCTTATGACTTTATTCCATATCAGGATGACCAGACTCCTACTTGTGACTGAATGCTTATGGCTTTATTCCATATCAGGGTGAGACGACTCCTGTTTGTGACTGAATGCTTATGGCTTGACTCTATATCAGGATGACCGGACTCCTGTTTGTGACTGAATGCTTATGGCTTTATTCCATATCAGGATGACCGGACTCCTGTTTGTGACTGAATGCTTATGGCTTTATTCCATATCAGGATGACCGGACTCCTGCATGTGACTGAATGCTTATGGCTTTATTACATATCAGGATGATGGGACTCCTGTTTGTGACTGAATGCTTATGGCTTTACTCCATATCAGGATGATGGGACTCCTGCTTGTGACTAAATGCTTATGGCTTTATTCCATAACAGGATGAGGCGACTCCTGCTTGTGACTGAATGCTTATGGCTTGACTCCATATCAGGATGAGGGGACTCCTGTTTGTGACTGAATGTTTATGGCTTTATTCCATATCAGGATGAGGTGACTCCTGCTTGTGACTGAATGCTTATGGCTTTTTTCCATATCAGGATGACGGGACTCCTACATGTCACTGAATGCTTATGGCTTTATTCCATATCAGGATGACCAGACTCCTGCATGTGACTGAATGCTTATAGCTTTATTCCATATCAGGATGACCAGACTCCTGCTTGTGACTGAATGCTTATGGCTTTATTCCATATCAGGATGACCGGACTCCTACTTATGACTTTATTCCATATCAGGATGACCGGACTCCTGCTTGTGACTGAATGCTTATGGCTTTACTCCATATCAGGATGACGGGACTCCTGCTTGTGACTGAATGCTTATGGCTTTATTCCATATCAGGATGACCGGACTCCTGCTTGTGACTGAATGCTTATGGCTTTATTCCATATTCGTATGACGGGACTCCTGCTTGTGACTGAATGCTTATGGCTTTACTCCATATCAGGATGACCGGACTCCTGCTTGTGACTGAATGCTTATGGCTTTATTCCATATCAGGATGACCGGACTCCTACTTATGACTGAAGGACAGAGCTGTGTATCGAGTATCAAGTCAGTCAATCAGAAATTAAGTTCAGGGTTCATTCACATTAAAGACTTCCATAGGTTTAAAATTCACATTTTCAAGTCTACTTTTAATAAATGTCTAAATACAGTTTAAATCAATGCAAAATTACCTATTAGTTAAAATTTCACACATGCACAAAAGTGCATCTTGCAATTTCAGAGATGAACTTGAGGGACTGGAAAAAGTTATCTATAATTTCCCAGGTTTTCAATGTTTTCATGGCCTCAGTATGAACCTTGTGGTGATATTGAAAGCCAGGTAATAGGACGACAATGGCCCTCAGGAATGACCAACCACAAGTGAGAAGGCCTGCCAACATCCTGCAGATGTCCGTGGGCCTCCGTGGCCTATTGTGGTTAGTGTGCCAGCGCAGCACAATGATTTAGGATATAACTGAAGACATACAGCATAGAGAATAAAACCAGAGCAGCAACAACATTGTGTTAACTGGAGAAATACAGCCCCTTTTCAATTTACCTCAGTCAGGGTTTTATTCTGATTGCACCTGACTAGTGCGGTTGCTGTGAGCTCAAGTCCAGCTCCTGCTGGCTTTCTCTCCTGCAGTAGATGGGAAGGTCTGCCAGCAACATTTTGCCGGGTCACATTGTAAAGTGGGACTATTTTTACCTTCAGCAAATGAAAAAGCTAAAACACAGAAAGTTTGTCCTCATGCATTATAGTTTTCCCATGCAATCTTTCTTGTTGCTTATTCCTAAACAAGCCCATTATCTTCCAAGTGTATTTAGCCTGAGAGTCAAATAAAATATACTTAAACTTTAGGTAGTTTGAAAAATACATTAACAGTAATATTTTGCAGTTTCATTATGATCAGTTAAGCAAAATGCTACATAAAATACATGTATAATAAATACAGTTTTGTTCATAAAACATGACATGAAACAAAGAAGTATAGCAAAAACATCAAAGGTCAATTTTGCATATCTTGTCAAAAACCTCTCAGATATCTGTTTTTATGCTGGGATGCTGGGAAGTAGTTTTAAGCCATTTGTATCCCACAGACACAAGGCTGAGAATTTTTTCATTCTTATACATGTTATGTCACACCTAAACTACATCTTAAACAACTAAAACTGTTGATTTCATGAATACTTTAAACATTACTCCACTCAATTCATGACAGTGTCTCCTTGTAGCAGCAGACTAATCTCCATGCAGAAATTGTTATGGTAATGTTTAACCGAGAGACCTTCCTTAGGATATCCCAGAACCTGACTCCACTCTTTTCTACCCTTCCATATACCTACCCTCCACAACCAATAACCTACCATACTGAGACACCAGGTCTACCGCTTCATACAGTCCAGTGTAAATCATTCACTCCATTTAATAAGTGGCAAACACCATGCTTCTAAACACCATCATCCTCATCACCAGGCCTACCAGCAACTGTTTTATGCTCAATCTCTGAACATCAAGCTAGGAAGTTCCGAAATGAAAAAATAAAACCTTCACAGAAAATGATATAACCAAAGTTTCCCTTTTACACCACAAAGGGACTAATATTAAGCTTATCTAAACTAAGAGTAACGGACGTATTGGTGAATGCTTGTGTTGTGTTGTGTTGTGTTAACGAATGCCCTTCACAGGAGAATACAGTAGAAACCAATACTGATTAAGGCTTGATCAGCACTAAAATGCCTCTCTGAACATCTTTAGAGGGTTACAATGGGAGACTCAAAGACAAGGTACACAATAGGTTTAAATCGCAGTACAACACATCATCTTTTTCTGTGTTCTTGCACTGCTGGTGTTCCACACACGTGTTTTAAGAGCCCACATACACAGATAATTGTGACGTAATAAAAAAGTTCATAGCTTTGGACAGTTTTTTTTTTGCAGGCAAAAAGGAGTGTTATGAGTTCCCCTCTGCACTGCTCAGTCCCTCAAGCTTGCCTCTGATTTCCAATTCTGTTGTTTTGCACAGTCCTACTGTGAGGTGTCCCATCTTTCAGCGATAAGCAATTTCACTTTAACAGATCATTTTGCAATCCTATTCCTTCACACTCAATGACGTTACAACCATTTTCGTCTGATGTCACTGTAAACTTGGCCTGTAAACGAACAAAAACACATGTTACGCATATCTCCAAAGGGTCTGCCAGTAAGAAATGCATCATCAGATCTGAACTGACTGCTGTGTCAACAAAAAAAAATTATACTACAAAATTTGAGACAATAGATTGTAATGCTTCTTCACGTTCTCCATGGCTTACGTCTGTGAGGAGTTCCGCGATGTGTATGGCTGTTTTTGTGTGGAGAGTAAGAGGCCCTGTCTTCACCTTTGATCTTCCTGCTGCCAAGGCCATCAAGATAATCAACTGGAATTAAACACAGAATGTGAAATCATTTCTGTTGTCTCCTATACATGAGATTACTTAAGCTCTTGTTTCTTCTTTAATAAGAAAAGATGAATACTTAATGATCAATAAATGAGGTCAAATTTAGAAAATCTCTTTTACAAAACAATATTCAAATTATGCTGTGTAGAGTGAACTGTTAATTGTTCACAAAACACAAATATTGTAAACATAAAAGTTCTGATTTTGTCAGTTAATATGGTTTTTCAGTTTTCTTCTCAATGTTGAAAGTGATAGGTTATCAGCGCAATGTCAAAGATGTTTCTATCTTTTTCCTCTTAGCATTTCATGACAAAACATTTCACACTGCTTACTTGATCTTGGAGATACTCATCAGCACAAGGTGAAAGTTCAAGGTTATTCAGTAACATCTTGCCTGCATCTTGACCCACTTTTTCTGCTCTGATGCCTGAACAAAAACAAACCAGTACCTAAATTCTGACAAAATACATCATACTGCGCATCATTCGTGTCTTTTGAGCACACCTTTAACAGCATGGTGAATGTTTTGGCCAGGAAATCGCAAAGAGATATCTTCACAAGGCTGATGTACTGGTATCAATATTTTCGTCTTATTATAAACAAGCGAGAATACTGAAAAATGACACTGTGTATAAGCTGTGAGGAAAGGCTAGCTTTATAGGTGAGAGTAGGTACTATACTCCAGCTAGCATGCTGATAGCTCTCGCTGTGAGCGGTTTGCAGGAGACTTCTGTGATCTACCGTCTTACCTTCAGTTTGTCTGTAATTATTGACAAGGTGTGATATTTATTTATTTATTTGATTGGTGTTTTACGCCGTACTTAAGATCACAGTCAAGAATATTTCACTTTTACAATGGCAGCCAGCATTATGGTGGGAGGAAACCGGGCAGTGCCTGGGGGAATCCCACGACCATCCGCAGGTTGCTGGAAGGCCTTCCCACTTACGACCGGAGAGGAAACCAGCATGAGCTGGACGAGAAGGTGTGGTAGTTGCATCTTATAGTAAATGACATCAGTGATGCTTTAGGTGTTTTATTTGAACATAACTGGCAATCTGTACTTTATTTCTTATCAAAGTTATCTCTATAGAATTTCTTTAAAATGTTAAACTCATACCCTTTTTTCCCAATCCAGAGCCAGCCAGAAGACATCCTGTGGATGTCTGTGCAACAATTCTGAAAGAATCAAGTTAAGACAATCCATTGAAGTTATCTTGAAATAAACTTCAGTGCAAAGACCATTGAAATCAATATGTAAATCTATACATACTTTAATACTTCAGGGCCTCCATGGCCAAGGTAATTAGCGTGACTCAGGAGCCTAGCACCAGTTAGTCCTAAATTACTCACCATACAAATATTATATTCAAATGTCCCTTTCTTTAAAAAAAAGAAAATAAAATATTAAGACTAATCAAATAAGTGAAAAAATAAATACTACAGTACACACATAATGCCAGTTCCGATCCCCACTGCTGCATGCTCTGGCTCCTTAACAATCTCCACATCATAAGGAACATCTCCACACTGATCTTGTATCACAGTCTGAGCTTCAGCAGCCATGATATGAGCAATCTGAAAGACAAAGTACAGATCTGTCAGTTTTTTCTCTCTGAGTTATTATTTTTTTTCTTTGCTATCTGGCTTAAAATGTCTTTATGGTAAGAAGTGCTATAGCTATGAATGCTGCTTTTTAACATTATTTACTTTAGTCTTTTCACAGCATTGTCTCCATGTTGCTAACTAGCCCCAATGATGACATATTCATAGTACTTCTATGACTACTAGTACTTCTTTAACTTGAATATCAGGCAAAAATTATCAGAGATGGCCCATGGTATATTTATAAATTTAATTATTTGGTTGATTGATGCTTAATGCCTACTGAAGACTATTTCATTTACTTTACATACATATGGATGTGAAATGTGTTCACATGCATATGAGGCCGGCTTCTTGTAAGGGTTAAGGCTCATGATCGTGGCTTGATTAGAACTGGTGGGTCTGTCAGAAACCTGCTGATGGTCGTAGGTTTATCCTGCTCCCTGCCCGGTTTCCTCCCACTATAATGCTGGCCGCCGTTGTATAAGTGAATTATTCTTCAGTGCGGCAAAAACACCAATCAAATAAATGAATAAATACCACAGGAGAATTTTAGGTTCGAACTCTTTGGTTGCTAAAAGTTAAAAATGTACATGTAACTGAATCAGTAAGTTGCTATAAATATCAGGCAACTTTTGCTGATATTAATTTACCAATCACCAGTCCCATTGTGAAACGCAAATTACGTCTCTTTCCTTTTGGAGCCTTAGAAGTTCTGGAAAAACCAACTCCTCACTTTCTCTATCTTTCTTCTATTCTAAATGACTTCTGGCAAAACTATTTTCAATGCCCATGTAATAATAAGTGTAATCTAAATAAGTTGCCTAACATTTTTGACAGATCACATGGTACAGTAAGACTGGTTTTACTTTTGGTGATGAAAGATTTCGAGCTCGAAACTCCCCTATTGTATCTTCAAGCTGAAGCTCCATAATTATCAGGGTGCTTTCATGGTTTGTATTTCTGAAGAAATAATAAGCATCCAAAATGAAGGATTCTGATACCAATGGCAATTGCAATGAAGCATGGTGAAGTATTAGGCTGTATTCTAGTTTCTTTCCAGCAGATCTGAAGTCTTCTCTTTAATTTATTATTTATGGATTGTGGTCATTACACTTTTGTTGGTTGAAATGCTTAGAACAAAAAAAAAAAAAAAAATACTGTTATTCCAGCTAAAATCTAAAACAGAAGAATGTCACATTTTGAATGTATACAACCCTAAACAGTACCTAATGATGTACAGTTATTTACCTTTTTTGGCAGATGTCCTGCCACAAATGATCGGCCGAAAATTCGCACAACATCTCCTGACACTGTGAGGTTAATGGGAGATAACTCTTTAACTGGCTGAGCTGTAAGTAACACTTCTCCCCCACCTTTAGGGTAATACCCTCTGAAAACAAATGAGGACATCTCCGATTCACAGAGCTGTAAAATGCCATTGCAAAGAAATACGTTTGTAAGAAAAAAAATTACATGGTGAAAAAAAATTTTGGAGGAGAAAAATTAAACAGAAAGTCCATGTTTCTGTCCCATCTTAAATGGAGGGGTGAGCAAATATATAGATTTTTTCTTTGATGCTTTATTTCTCTTCCAAAAATTGTTTTTCACCATTTGGTTTTTAGAGACTACTATGCGATTAAATGCAATGCAATTTCTCTAGCCTAGTTGCTGATGTTTCAAAATCATATTTTGAAAAGTCTATCCTAAAATTTAATCAACCTGTATTTATGCCACTTTAAAACTTTTATTCATTCACGGTGAACCAACATCTGATCCTCATTTGTTTCAACCACTGAAAATCCACTTTAACCAGCAAGTGTACAGCATAAGGTCTCGATACTTAAAGTGCAACCTCAGTCCAAAGAGAAACCAGGTGAAAATATTAAAATGACATGAAGGATGCCCTATGCAACAGAGCTAACACATGTTCAAAAATATTTACGATGAATAACATTATTTGACCCCCTATAAGTGAAGAGTCCACAAAAACAAAACCTGTCACACAAGGCAAACTTAGAAACAAACACAAACCCTGAAACTAACAACCGCAGTTTACAAAGTAATTTTTAGCAAAGTAATTCAGAGTACCTCTTTCCTTATCATTTAACCCTGCTTTTAAGACATACAGGTCTTGGCCCTGGAGCAAATCTTTGAAAAACTTTTAAGACATCATCAGGGAACGCTTGAAGATAAATAGGATTTCTGTCACTGAAACTATGTTCAGACCAGTGAAAATACTTGCTCAAATGAACTGGCAATGGGATTAGACACCCTGTTGTTAGTTTGAGTCTCAGTCTAGTCAGCTTAACATTTGTCTTTTAAGTAACAAGAAAACAAGAAAGAATAATGTAACTGAGATTTTATTTATAAAGAAACTGAAAATGAACAAAACTCTCCAGGAAATTCATTATTATGAACTGTTAAAACTTGATGCAAAACATTTATGGTTGCGTGAGAGATAACAATCAATAAACAACACACACGATATCCACAAAAAAAATGCAAATTTGAGAATCTCTTTTCGGTACTTACCTTCTTTTAATATCACAATCAAATTTCACACCAAATTTTTCAGCAATAGGCTTCAGAACCTTCAGAATAAACAGAAAAAATGTTATCAGTTTTGTGTCTTACAAGACACAGCAAAACTCAGTTTGCGCTTCACCTTGAGAATAATAATCATTATGAGAGAGGGAATATGACAAGAGTACTGGGTCCTCAATGGATAATTTGATTAAACTATGGGCTTTCTGTGGCCATCAAGAATGACTGAATGAATGAATGCTTGGGGTTTAAAGTCATACTTAACAACTTTTTAGTCATATGATGACACCCCAACCAGTCACATTATACTGACACCGCGCCAACCAGTCCTGTTTCCTTGCTCTAACCTTTCAGTGCTGACCATCAAGCCAGGCTGCAACAAGCATCATTTTTTTGGTATGACCTGATCCAGGATCAGACCCAGGTTGGATCATACAAAAGACTTTAGCAATGGTTCTTGTTGCTCACTTTGTCTTTCAACTTCAATGGCTTGTATGTTTGAATCCAGCTCTCGCCGTCTTAGGGTACCTGGTAAAGCTTAGTGGATTACTCTGATTTCCAGGGCCAATACACCTGATTGCTGTTATATAAGAGAACAGTTTTGGTTGTGGTATTAATCAGAGTTTGTGTCAAATGGATATTTAATGCAGTAAGCATGTCCTCATTGTGTCAGAGGCAATCAGGTGAAAATTAGCACCCATGTACTGCAAAATCTTGCTATATTTCAACAGAAAAAAAATGGCAGTCATTTGAATATTGAATGTCGCTTATTATGAAGTGCGCCTCTCTCTCTCTTAATCAGGGGAGATAACTCACCATTAACGTGTAATCCACTTGTGGTGCCATGTCTGCATTGGTTCCTCCCTTCAATAATAGCTGTGATGCACAATCAGCAAACAATAAACAAGGAAGTGCCACTTGTATTAACAAACATATACTCCTGCAAGAGAAAACATGTTTAATTTAAAGCACAAAATATATTAGTAGGCATTCAAAAATTGCGCTCCCACCCAAAAACAAAATTACATGCTACTACTGATTTATAAATGTAACAACGTGAACACTTTTAGTTTACCAAGTTGTCAGTTGTCAATGGTTGTCAGTTTCTAAAGTGTCACTCTCGAAAGAGACAACAGCTAGGGCCTTCATCAATGAGGTTACATGTTAGATTTATGCCCCTGCTGATTTGGCTGCACCTTTGTCAACTACCTGGCTAAGGGCAGAGGTTTTCTCCAGGCTCTATTCAGTTTTCTGTTATACAGGAATATTCTGTAAACACCCAATCAAATAAATAATTTTATTATTTATGTATGATCAGGATTTCCTGCACTGATAAAAGTGAAATTTCACCCAGTTAGATATCACTTTTGTTACCACACTTTTGATAATTCACAGTCAGATGCCAGGACGTCATTTCTTTTATGACATTCCAAACAGAGCTCAATGAGATGAATGATAATACAAGTATAGTCAACTTTAACATTCCTACATCATGCATCAAGACACAATGTTATACAAAACGTCAGTTTGTGAAGGCCTACTTTGAAAAAGATAGCTTAAACTTATTCAAATATACAAAATCATAATAGTGTCCATATATAAACAATAAATAGAATATTGATGTGAAGGTTGAACACTGGTTGAATAAACGTTTTTCTCAAAAAATATTGATGGTATTCGACCCTCACAATGCAATATCCTCTATCTAAGCAAGTCGAGTAAAAAAAAAGTGTGTAGGTGTTGGGTCTCAAGATAATCACCCAGCAGTTTTTGTGTCAGCTACGTAGGATCCTCCGCTAAGTTTGGACGGGTAAAAAGTGATCTCTGATGAACCCACATTTCCTCCTTCCACCTTTCCTTTACACAGCTCAACGACTAGCTTTATACCAGACAGATGCTGGGGTCTAAAACAGAAAACAAAACCAATACTTTTATCAAGGGGAAGGTCTTCTTTTAAAAGTAAACATAAAGTCTGCCACTATATATCCAGCGGGCATAAAAAAATGGGCTGTACTTTGATGCTGCATTCCTCCTGAGCAGGAAACTGAGAACGGCTGTCAATGTCACAATGCCTCCTTCTTGGGCAGGATACTGTAGTAACTTGTCAGGGTGAACTAATAAAAAAACTGCCTCAGGAAAGTCATTGCTTGGAGAAAAATATTGTGACTTAGCATTACTTTTCCTTAACAAAGTCAGATTTATTACGAAAATATCTTCCCAAAATCTGAATGATTTTATTTATTTATTTATTTACTTATTTGATTGGTGTTTTACACCGTACTCAAGAATATTTCATTTATATGACAACATTATGGTGGGTGGAAACCGGGCAGAACCCAGGGGAAACCCACGACCATCCGCAGGTTGCCGGAGGACCTTCCCACGTACGGCCGGAGAGGAAGCCAGCATGAGCTGGACTTGAACTAACAGCGACTGCACTGGTGAGAGATTCCTGGGTCATTACCCTGCGCTATCGCGCTAACCAACTGAGCCACAGAGGCCCCAAAAATCTGAATGAAAGAGTCTGTTATAAATGAGGTGGTCCTCCTTTGGTTGGTAAATTCCCTTATGTCAGTACAGCCTTCTAGGCCTAATGCTTACACCCATGCAGGACGAATACAAGCAAGACTGCTACAACATGACGCTTATTTCCACGAACATCTTCCTGACCAAGCTCCAAACTAAAATAAACATCGGCCCTTTGAACACGGAACAGAACTCTCTGATTGGGTATCAGGCGTTTTTGTCTGTATTTGTGTTTTTTCATTGTCACACTGTTTAATACCAATGGTACAGGAGAGCTCCTAGGTTTTGTGGTGTAACTCTAGATAGCTATAACATGGCAAAATCGCGTCACAAAATGAGTGGCAAGCTACTGACAATTGTTTGCTATTTATTTTGTTGATAAGTGGTGTACAAATTTTAAAATATTTTAGACTATTTCTGGAATACTACTTTATTAATTCAGATTTAGTGGGTGAGTTTATGTTCACTTAAAGGAAGTACTGCATTTAAAGAGCATGTCAACCTGACGATTTGATTTTGAATACAATTAATTACATGATTAGGGCATCTCCAGTCAGGGCCACCAAACATAAAAATATAATAAAAATCTTTTAAAAAAATCCCATAAAGTTGCTGAATCAAAAGTAATTGTTGATAAAATTAAAATAAAACTCTCCCGTCAAACCAACCTAACCATACAGCTGCACATATTGGGTATCCTAGAGTTAGCCGTATTGACATGAACACTCATACAGCACAACGGGGACCTCTGTGGCTGTGGGGGTTAGCACACCAGCTAACACTGTGAGTTCAAGCCCAGCACATGCTGCCTGGCTTCATCTCCAACCGTACATGTGAAGGTCTGCCGTCAACCTGTGGATGGTCCTGTGTTTCCCCCGGGTGCTGCCGAGTTTCCTCCCACCATATAAGTGAAATATTCTTGAGAATGGCGTAAAACATCGTCACAACTGAGTAGCTGCCTTGTTTATTTGGGGTTATATGTTATGCTGTGTACAAATAAAACCTAACAATGTAAGATGACATAAACAGTTTTATAAGATATGAATATAAACCCGGTGTTGCTCTGTACTATTAACTGTTCCAGTCCTGTTCTAAGTACCAGTCCTGTTCTAAGTACCGGTAGTGCTATACTATGACTGTGATTGTGTATTCGGAACAGCACTGGTTGTCCTTGGCAGAGCAGGCTAATATGGATCAGTACCACGTACATTTGGCTTTACTAATGTTATCTCTCCACCAAATTATCAGACAGCTCAAAGTGATACTCTGTTTTGCTTGACAGATGTGTAACTTTTGGCAGCCACGAATATGACCTCCTGGGGTATGACACTGTGTCGTCAGAATTACATATTACCTTAGACCTGGATTACTTCTTGAGGCTCTGATATTCTTCACTCTGATTGGCTTTCCCAAAAGGCAGCTGAAGGCAACAGCATTCCTTAAAATTTGACCACCCTGACAAAAATACAAACGATTTATCAGTCTATTTCTTAAATATGAAATCATTCATCAATAAATCATATTTCATCACAAAACTACCTCACATAATAAGCAGAACAGAATCATTTGCAAATACAGTAATTAAAGTATAAAATATGTAATTCAGTGATCTCAAACTCAATGATCTCGCTCCTTATTTAACATTCAACATTTACCTTGTCTGTCTACCAACCTAATGAATGTCAGAAACATAGAATAAGGAGGTAGTACATTTAACATATAACTAACACAGACAATAAAATCTGATAGACTGATTTGAAACCGCTATATCGTCAGAAATTTCTAGTAAATCTGGGTAGGGTACCCTACAAAATGAATACAAAAGGCATGTTTAGTGTCTTAGTTTGGTTGGTTAAATGGAAAATGTTAAAAGTTCTGTGCCAGTGCCATTATAAATATTCACACCATGCCGAGCTACACTACTTGGTCTATTTCGCCTGAGTTGAGCACAAAGATTACTGCCTGTTCTGGTCCAAGACATTGTCTTACAAGATACATGTATTACCCCGTAAAGCTAAAAGGATTCATGGTCTTGATACATGTTCTGTGCGGTAGATCTATTTCATATAAATTCTGAGGGTTATTTTGCTGTGCAAAATAGGGACACTGGTAGTCATGCACGTACTGCACGTACCCTGACAAATGTCACTTACGGGTACCGCTAGGCTACGGACACAAGAACCTGCATCCAAAGTTACATACGAAATGACAGCGAATGTAAACATAAACTAATTTACCCCTTCAAGGACACTACCGTCTATTTCAACAATATCTTTGGTTGCCATTTTCCGTTAAGCAGCACTTGACAGTGTCGAGAAAACAATTTCTTTAAATATTTCACCACACTTTGAAAACGTGGTTTCCGTGGTCTGCTAATTTACATCTCGCCGACCCACGCGAGAAAGTGGTGTTGTTATGAAAATGGCAGCTCACATGGCAAGACGCGTTTTCCGACTTCGAGTGGGAATATCGCGACTTCTTGCCACAGTAAGAACAAACTAAAGTGTAACAGAAACACGAATTAGGATTTGTATATCAACTGTTTATTCTGATAAAGCGTTGAAACACGATGAAATATGAAACATGAAGGTCGGCCGAGCACTGCTGCAACAACAACACCAAGGACACAATCCTGACAGATGCAAGAACATTGCTGTCAACTTTGGCTCTTAGTGTCATTTGAAATTGTAACACTAACTTAATTTATGTTAGATGTAACAGTATCAGGGCTGTTCAGATTTTCTTGCATCAGGTGTTTGGATATCACTTGCGGATGTTACATGCAAATTGGGCTCAATCTACAGTTGAAATCTTTATTCTGTAGGTTATGTGAAACGTGGGGAGGTGGTTGGTCATTTACTTTGCTGAAGGCTGGTAGTCACTCTGAGAACTTCAGTTTCCTAAGTCCCTTAAATAGACTGTCATCAAATGGGAGAAATATTGAGTATGGTGTTAAACCCCAATCAAATGAATAAATTGCAGCCTCTCAATTAATGTTCAATAATCAGTAATATTTCTTTCAGACATTTGCCCAAGGCAACATTACTTTGTGTCAACATAAACGTCTGGGACCAAAAGCAGCTGGTGTTTTACAATGTAGCCATGAAAAAAGGCCTTGCCATAGACTAATTCATTCCACATCAGGTATGCTTTTTATACTGGGCCACTTCATTTTATTAGAGGTTAATCACTGCTGATTACTGTTTAACCATTCATTGGCAAGAAACAGAGCAGTAAATCTCACCAATAGATATATGGGAAGATAACATTTTTTAATTCCAGTAAAAACTTTTCATTGTGTTCCTTCAAAACTATTTATGTCAGTTGATATAAATTGAAAAGGATGAGCAGATTTACAGAGATGTCTTACTGTACTCATTGTACAAGTAAAGATTTCCATAAATGTTAAAAAAAAGGGGCATATTGATTTGCACATGTCTGCCTGTATGTGTTACTTGTGGACTCATTGTGCTTGATTTTCCAAAACTGTTGCCCTGACCCTGATAGGTTTTATTTGTGCTGTGGCCATTGCTTTATATGTTTCTTCATGGGCCTGGTTTGCTCATATCTTGAAAACTAACAAGAGCGGAATCATGAAACTCACAGGTTGCATGGTTGAAGACTAGCTTCATTTGTGTTAATTTAAGTTTTGCATATTTAATGAATTCCATCATTTTCTCTGTTCAATAAGTACTGTCCAATGTTTGTAAAATTTTGTGTTTTGGCCCTTTTAGTGTAATCTCAGAATAAAATTGAAAACCAGGCAGATCCATACATGAGATTTCCATATTTAATGATTTCCTTGAATATGATATAATGCAGGTTATCTTAACTGTCTACCTCAGACATCAGATCGTAGTCCAAAACCAGCCAAATCAGTGTATAAATTTTGCACATTAAATGAATTCTGTGATACTCATTGGTTGGTGACTTCTGTGCAATACATGGACTTGTAGCTGCTGTAAATATTGTCTGGTTTTATCAAATTTTCTGTGCGTGTTCATTTTCAGTGACCCCAGAGTACATTTGACAACTAGCCTTATCCATGCATCCTTTTTGTTGCTTAATGTTCCATAATTTTTTCAGATATTGTCCAATATTGTTTATGTTGAAAATTTGAAAACCAGATAGATCCGTGCATAAGGTTTACATATTATTTAACAAATCCTTGATTGTGATTGATGGGTGCTTTTAACAGCTGCAAATATTGTCTGATTGTAATAAAATTTTGTTCACAAGATTATCTCTAATAGCATCAAATCAAATATGAACACCAGCAGATGCATGCACACTTCATGATTTTGTTTGTTCTGATTGGTTGTTGGTTTCATGGGCAATAACTTATTAACAACATTGTCCGATTTCAGTGAAGTTTTATGTACAGATTTTTTTTGTATACCCTCAGTTAAAGTTAAAAAACACTTTGATACCTTGATAAGTTTTATATATTTAACATCGGATTTAAAAAATCTGATATCGGCCTGTTACAGTATGCCCACCTTTTTTTAAACAAGGGTCATTTTTATAGCTATTGCAGGTCAGGTTTTTATTTTATACTTTCTGATACATAGCATGAAAGATTAGAAAATAATAATATGAATGTTTTCTTTTTCAGTCTGCAGTGGAGAGGTTGTGCCATTCAATTTATCTGATATTGGAGAGGGTATTCAGGAGGTTGTCATTAAGGAGTGGTATGTGTAGAGCTAAACAAAACACTGCCACTAGACCCACACCACATAATCCTGCTCATACTGATGGCTGTTAGTCTTGATACTTTCTGGGTAGGCCTCAGTTTAACAGGATAGGTCAACTACTGGCTAGCCTGGTTTCAGTGTAGGCCTACTGGCTTCACCAGAGTGGACTACTCACCAACCACTGAGGCGTTAGGAAAACCATACTTTAAAGCCATTTCTGTCCTATAAAGAAGCAGAGAAACCTGTTTCAAATTTTATATTTTGGGCCACCACATATACTCCATATTCATAAATACAAACCAAGCATTTCATGTATACTTTAGTGTTGAGTTAAGTATGTCTCTTAACATGTAAAAGTATTAAATATCTTCTCAGCCTCCTTTTTTGTGGTGTGAAATGGCTTTAAACTACAGTTTTTGTAAGACCCCTTTAGTTAATTTGAAATTAAGTACATATAGTTATTGCTTAAATAATGTCAACAGTGATACTGTACTTCTCATAACTGTATGGGGCAAAACTCTGATTGCGGGCACTTGGCTGGCTCTGTGGTCCAATAGGTTCATCAGTGATGTCATTTCCTAAAGTTTATTACCATTCACTGAAGATATGCGTAAAACATAGGGGCACAGGTAATTATGGGAGATAAAATATGCCTGAAAAACGAACTTTTTTTTTTTTTCATCTTTTGGGGCATACATGTAATTTTATTTATTTTCCATAGAATTGTAATCTTCGTTTTGAGAGTTACCTTTCATGTATCCATTGAGACTTTACAGTTACATTTGATCAACTACTTATTAATGCAGGTTTGAATCCAGTTCTGGTAGGTTTAATAGGCTGTTGCTCCAAGTCAGAATGTTGGCAGGGTACACATGGAAGGGCAGTGCTTGACTGTGGGCACCCCTTCTCTTCATCCATAAACCGTACCAGAGTTGTACTGTATGAAGATAAAATTCTTGCTATCAGTAAAGACCAGTCACATAAGGTTTTATTTAAGTTTTTACTTATGTCTAGCGTTGTAGAAAGTCAAATTTTCAGATCCAGGTGAGAGATGATACGGAGTAATGGTTACCTGCACACAGGCAACATTTGTTGTCCATTTTTGAAGATTCCAGCAGCAAAAGCATGTGACCCCAAAAAGGTGTCACGGCGTCCATTTTGTATGTACTCATGTGACACTTAATTCCTTAGATGCTGATTAATTGATGTATCTCGTCCCACAGATGAGCGAAATCTTGGGCTAGGCTCATTTGTTTCTGGCTTTTTTGTTGCCCAGAATTAAACAATCTGAATCTTTGGATTAAGTGTTCTAGACTCAGGAATTCTTCTCCTGGTACTTACACTCAAGTAAATTTCGAGGATCAAGAAATCTCGTTTTCTCAACAAATGTTGTCCCTGTGCAGAAGGCTTTA
Organism: Liolophura sinensis; assembly: GCF_032854445.1. Classification (NCBI taxonomy): domain Eukaryota; kingdom Metazoa; phylum Mollusca; class Polyplacophora; order Chitonida; family Chitonidae; genus Liolophura; species Liolophura sinensis. Next base: position 32,805,419 of record NC_088301.1, read on the forward strand.
ATATCTGATATCTTGCCTGTTTGTTTTTGAGAGGTTTGTACAGGTTGGTGACAGGGTGACCCAGTTTGACAGCACAATCTGTGAAGTTGCCAGTGACAAAGCCGCTGTGAAAATCACAAGTCCATTTGATGGAGTTGTTTGTAAGCTGTACTATGAAGAGGATGACACAGCTAAAGTTGGCAAACCCCTGGTGGATATAGAGCTCGATGAAGGCGTGTCAGGTTGGTTGGATTCTCAAGATAAACTTATGAAGAAATAAATGTTAAACCTAGTATCTGTTGTAAAGATGAAGATATTGAAAAGTTGAATCATCACTGCAATAATGAAAGCTGAAGCTTCCACACAAGTATAAAAGGAAGCAACAGCTGTCATTATTTGACTAAAAAGGAAAAATGGAAACCACTACATGTTTGCCGTCAATTTTATGATTTCTTTATTAGTGAATGCAAGTGGTCACTGTTATCAAACATGTCCAATGCATATCCCTGTGAAGGGCTCCAGTTAATTTTTCAGCCGTTTCTCACGGCATGGGTTTTCACTCATGCCTTTAAGACAGTGTTGCGCAAAAGGATAACCTGTATGAGTAAAATTTTTATGTATTAAATCTGTTTTTCTTTTCATGCCTTCAAAGTTTTGCAGTCACTTTCTGGGCAGAGGCGGAGTGTGATAGGTCGACAACGCTATCAGAAATGTTCAGTAAAATATTCCAGACATTCTTCCAAGAACTGTTTCTATTGTCGACAAAAGGTGACTTTTGAGTCAGTATTCCACTTCAATTTTGGTACGAGAATTGATATGGAATGAAAATCAGTAGAAACGGTAGTTTGGATTGGCTGGTTTGAAGTACACTGTTCAATCAAAGAGCCAGACAAAAAATTATAGCTGCGCATTGACGCACAGCACACCTGTTTCCTCCTGCAGAGACTGATACACATGTAGGCAACAATGGCTATTCCAACAAGTGGGAGGAAACCAGAACCCATGACCATCCGCAGGCTGCTGGCAGACCTTCCCACGTACAGCCGGAGAGGAAGCCAGCACGAGCTGAACTCACAGCATCCGCATTGGTGAGAGGCGTGTTAAACCTCTCGACCACGGAGGCCCCCCAGAAGATGCATTTGCCATTGGCCATGTTACATTTGTCCCTTGTTTCAGTATTTGCTTGTATTGCAGTATTTGCTTGTATTGCAGTATTTGCTCCTGTAGAGGATGAACAGGATGTCCAGGTGACTTCAAACATTGGAGTTTTGGAAGAAGCCATAGGATTCAGTGGCTCCAAAGTGTTGACGACTCCAGCTGTTAGGAGGTTGGCTGCAGAAAATAACGTGAGTTAATATAACATCAGTTGAATGATGTTTAGGATAAATGAATGACTGTGGCTTAATGCAACATTGGCAGTTTGGGAGTCAAGGTGGTAGAGGTAGGTGGGTTGGAACCTGTATTTTGACCATACAACTGAACAGGTGGTTTTGTTCAGTTATTATTCAGTGTTTTTTGTGTGGTTTGTAGTTTACTCCAGATGTTGACTTGAACTGGCCTTAAGGCCACATAGTATGCACAGAGTCATGGGTGTTGTCTTGTTTAACAGAACTGACAACTACACTATAACACGTTCGTGAACTTTAGGGTTTGTAGAGTTCATAAAATTTGCCAAAGGAAAGTCTCTGGCCAGGAAATGCAGAAATTCATTGTAGGATTACAGTGCAACAGGGATGACAAGAATACAGAACACACTATGCTGTACACGCTTTGCTGCAGAGTGTGGAAAATAAATATTTCATTTCCACAGTGCAGCTTGGCATGGCGGTCAGCAAACTTCACAAGGAGCAACGCTAAATGGCTTTTGTAAAAGAAAAGTAATTAGTGGTGGATATAAAACTTTGAATTCATCATCTTTTCACCTCACTTTATTATAAGTTTTTCTTTCCAAGCCTTCATCCTATAACTTTGGAATCCTCTATAATTGTGATGTGACATGATTTTATATACATGTACATATAACCCTCTTTTTTAAGATCAACTTGAGTGACATCCTAGGAACAGGGAAAGATGGCAGAATACTGAAAGAAGATTTACTGCGTTATTTGGAGTCGGGGAAAGCAAGTAAGTCACTGTGTCACATTGCTGGCCAATTGCATGTAGTTATAAAGTCTTTGTGTCACATTGCTAGCCAAGTACATGTAGTTATAAAGTTACTGTGTCACGTTGCTAGCCAAGTACATGTAGTAGTTATAAAGTCACTGTGTCACATTGCTGGCCAAGTACATGTAGTTATAAAGTCACTGTGTCACATTGCTGGCTAAGTGCATGTAGTTATAAAGTCTTTGTGTCACATTGCTGGCCAAACAGTTATAAGGTCATTGTCAAAAACAACTACATGTAAGCCTTGACAAAAAGACACATTTAAATCCTACTTCTGTTAGCTGTCCTCAAAATCACCACTACCCAAGATAACCTCAAATCCACTAGCCACTGTCAAAAAGCTACATGTGTGAATCCAGTTTTGGCTAGCTGACCAGAAATCCAGAAGTCATAGACTTGGATTCAAAAATGGTGTTTTGCCCATGATGCCCTCATGTAATAACATAAAATTCATGGTGTCATGGTTGTTTGCCTCTGACTCTGGATGGTGCACTAATATAAAATGTGACTGTAAGTGGCTTAAGTGAAATAATTTCAAGTACAACAGAAAAAAACTATTTAGGATTAGTATCTGACTCCAATATCAAAATATCTGTTACTGTGTTTTCTGTTTTAATTTAACGCTATAAAAGGGACATTCCCAAAGGTTTGTTTTATCACTTTTTAGATCTATGTAGCATTTTATAAGAGAAGAGAGTAGTTTCTTTAGAATTTAGAATTTGGGGAGATTAGTAATATCTGCCATACTGTCTCTAACAGCGATAATGTCCAGTTGAAATAATTTGGATATAAGTCAATAAGGACTACTGTTATTTATTATTTAATTTTTTTTTTAGTACCTGTGATCAAAATAGCAAAGGAGCCACATGTACCCCCTACATCACCTGTTAAAGCTAAATCTAAGCCTCCTGGACCTGCACCCACACAGCCAGTTATCTCCCCTGGTAAAGATGTGACGCAGCCTATCAGAGGAATGAAGAAGACAATGGTGAAGACAATGACAGCTGCGCTGTCCATACCGCACTTTGGTTACTGTGACGAGATTAATATGACCTCGCTGGTCGCTCTCAGAGCTGCCCTAAGAGCCATGGCTGATCAACGAGGAGTCAAGTTTTCATTTATGCCAATTTTTCTAAAGGTATGTTGCATTAAAGCCTCAAACATATCAAGAATTAATGAGAACATATTGAGTCTTAGACTTCAAACAGTTATGTATATAGCTGTGTTACAGTTGCATATATTGCTATGTTACAGTTGTGTACCCTAATTTCTCAACCTTTTCTCATTTCAGAGAGCAACTTACAGTGCAATCTATGCACATTTTTAGGATGATCTTGGATGCAAAACTATATTGGTTGGGCTGGCCAATTTCAGCCCAATTTCAAGTACAATTTTATCAGTCTACACAGAATAATGCCTTCAGAATATGCTTGAATAAACATTTTGTAAGGATACAAAAAGATGGAAAACTTATAGTATATTGTTATGTTACCGTGGCATATATTGCTGTTACAATTGCACATATTACTATGTTACAGCTGCATATATTGTTGATGTAAGTCTTCAACCTTTTTGCATGTTTACAAGACGTTTATTCAAGAATGTTCTGAGAGCATTATTCCGTGTAGACTGATAAAATTATACTAATTGTGAAGCCCTGAAATTGGCCAATTCAACCAATGTAGTTTTGTCTCCAAAATCAAATTAAAAAGATGCATAAAAGGCACTGTAAGTTACTTTATTGTAAGCAAAAAGGTTTAGGCAATAGGGTATGTCACTGTTGCAAATATTGCTATGTTACTAATGTCAGATCTCTGTTGCCGACCTTTTGCCAGTTAGAAGTAACACCTCCAAAGATGCTGCTAGTTGGAGAGTTCAAACTTTAGTACCGACCATAATCCTTGTTTCAATACACAGATGAATGAACAAGCTGACTTTTCAAAGTATTGATGCAAGAATTCCATTGGTCCACCAACAGACAGCTCAGAGCAGTTGTTTCAGACATGTTAGTGAAAATCAGTGTTGATAACAGCAGCTAGATCTGACTTATATGAATTGAAATTATTGTACGTGAGAGATGCAAATTCATTCCTAAGCCATGTAGGTAATACCACAGATATAAAAAAAGAAGAAATATTTCTGGATTTATGGCATAGTATATTTATATTTGACTGATAGACTGAACTGAAGACAAAGCAAGTTACAGAATACTTTAATATCAAAGATTAAAAATGATGATGTTTTAATATTATTTGAACTATGCTTTTAATGCTGAACAGAAGTGATTTACAAGCATATCATCATTTTATGATGGTATGAAGGATGTGTCTTAAAAAATGTCATAATAGATAAGGCAGACATGAGGTCAGGTGAGGCAATTTTGGCTGGAATGGTTTCAAAAGCACTAGTACAGCATCACTTGTGGTTACAGCACCATTGCTGACTTCAGTAGTTAAAGCAACAGGTCACTGCAACGTTGACCAACTTTGTTATTTATCTGTAGTATTATCTGGTAAAGTGCTTTGGTTTATTTTAAAGGGCTCTCCAATGAATGATTGATGTGACTGCTGTCACATATGTCCTTCATGCAAATTGTTGAGTACAGCATTAAACACCAGTTAAAAAGAATAAATGGCTGGATTTGTGGCTATTGATTGCTTACACTTGCTGTAACATGGACAAAAAATATAAATAAAGGAAAGGTGTGTCCGTGTGACATGTGAATTAGGCATTGATACTATACAAGTTGGTTATAATTTTCAAAAGCAATTTAGATTACTAGTATATCAATTCTTATCATATGATTTTGCTTGTTATGATTTGTGATATTTTTAACAGGCTGCATCCTTAGCATTACAAGAGTTCCCTATTTTGAATTCCTCGTTGGATGAAAATTGTCAAAACATCACGTACAAGGTAAATCTTTACTGTCTAGAGATATGTCTGTCATATATTTGTCCTGTGATATCACATGGGTTGTTGTTGATTCAAAAGAGACGCAGAGATTAATTTGTGGATTTTTGAGGGTCAGAAGGAGAAGCTGTTGTTTTAAAGGAAGGTAGTCCTCAGTGTTTTTTGGTGCAAGAGTTGCTTCCCTGTCCAAGAGGGCTGCAGAATTGAAGACATCCTGATTTTCATATTACTACTGCCATTAGACAAAGCATATTTATATGGCGAAGAAATTTCGTCTGTCAGTACATGTGTTTGTCATTATTTGCGTTAGGGTTACAAATATATCTCTATTTATTATACACACTTGTATCTCTATATACTTTCCAGACCTAAGTGGGAAGGTCTGCAGCAACCTGTGGATGGTTATGGGTTTCCCCTAGGCTCTGCCCGGTTTCCTCCCACTATAATGCTGGCTGGCGTCGTATAAGTGAAATATTCTTGAGTATGGCATAAAACACCAATCAAATTAAATTAAATTAAATCTCTGTGTATGGTACACACTTCTAACTCTATGTATTATACACACTTCCCAGCTTCAGTGATATTATGTAGTAAATGGCAGCTGTCCAACATGGAATCATATATAGGTTTGCTAATAGATCTTTATGTTCGATCTCTCAGTGATGTCATCACAGCACTATTCATCATCGCCTCTATTTGTTCTCACTGTGCACATGGAACTCATTTATATAGAGCCTTGCATCTATTTGTTCTCACTGTGCACATGGAACTCATTTACATAGAGCCTTGCATCTATTAGTTCTCATTGTGCATCTGGAACTCATTTATTTAGAGCCTTGCATCTATTTGTTTTCACTGTACACACTCACCTTTATATAGAGCCTTGTTGCTATTTGTTCTCACTGTACACACCCACATTTATATAGAGCCTTACCTCTATTTGTTCTCTCTGCGCACACTCACATTCATATAGAGCCTCGCCTCTATTTGTTCTCACTGTGCACACTCACATATATATAGGGCCTCACCTCTGTTTGTTCTCACTGTGCACACTCACATTTATATAGAGCCTCGCCTCTATTTGTTCTCACTGTGCACACTCACATTTATATAGAGCCTCACCTCTATTTGTTCTCACTGTGCACACTCATATGTATATAGGGCTTCGCCTCTCTTTGTTCTCACTGTGCACACTCACCTTTATATAGGGCCTCATCTCTATTTTTTCTCACTGTGCACACTCACATTTATATAGAGCTTAACCTCTATTTGTTCTCACTGTGCGCACTCAGATTTATATAGGGCTTCGCCTCTATTTGTTCTCACTGTGCACACTCACCTTTATATAGGGCCTCATCTCTATTTGTTCTCACTGTGCACACTCACATTTATATAGAGCCTCGCCTCTATTTGTTCTCACTGTGCACACTCACATTCATATAGGGCCTCGCCTCTATTTGTTCTCACTGTGCACACTCACATTCATATAGGGCCTCACCTCTATTTGTTCTCTCTGCACACACTCACATTCATATAGAGCCTCGCCTCTATTTGTTCTCACTGTGCACACTCACATTCATCTAGAGCCTCGTCTCTGTTTGTTCTCACTGTGCACACTCATATTTGTCCCTTTTCACAGTTTTCATGTTAACCAGGTTGCCAGTTTCTCCAGGTCTTCTACATGTGTATGTTGTTTTAGATTTTGGTGGATACGTAGATACAGAGGTGATGTGTCAGCCTTTCCGTGGTTGCAAGTTAACAAGATTGCCCTGTATTTACTGAACAGATAGCTATATATTTGTTTGGACTTATGTTGGGTTAACTTTCTTTTTTTTTTCTTTTCCTCTGTCAGGCATCACATAATATAGGTATTGCCATGGACACACCACAGGGGCTTTTAGTCCCTTGTGTGAAAAATGTCCAATCATTGAGTGTGTTTGAAATAGCTGCAGAACTGAACCGCCTCCAGGAACGGGGGTCAGGAGGGGAGCTGGGACCTGAGGACCTGACAGGTGTCACCTTCACATTATCTAACATTGGCACAGTAAGTCTCAGAGCAGTTTGTTTCCAGCTACAAAAGCAGTTTATTAGATTACATGTGGATTTTTACGTTCTTGAACAGTGATAATAATAAATAATAGTTTTTTATCAAAAAATTGTTTACTGTTGTCTGTGTGATGAGCATGGTAATCATTTTTTGCATGATTCGGATGTTATTTGTGAACTGATACCCATTATTGCTATGCTTTTATAGAAGTGCCTGGAGAAGACTAAAATATCAAATTGTTCACCACTATGTCAGTCACGTTTTTCATGATAACCATAGTCTGCCTCACTCAAATTTTTATTCACATTTGAGAATATTTTTCCAATCATTGAACATTCACTGTTGAACATTCGTTGTGAAACCAGCTCTCAGTGGTTTGGCAGGAGTATTGTCAGGAGTTTTGTCATACACATTCAGTGAATTAATTTCTTATTGTGTTGAACACCATTCTTATAAATATATCAGGCGTTCTCTCCGGCCGTAAGTGGGAAGGTCTTCCAGTGATGTTCGGGTGGTCGTGGGTTTCCCCTGGGCTCTGCCCAGGTTTCTCCCACCATAATGCATGCCGCCAGTGTATAAGTGAAATATTCTTGATTACGGCGAAAAACACCAATGAAATGAATAAATGAATATGAATACATCACATTTGATTCATTTGACTTCAGCTCCATTGAACAGCTTTACATAATATATGGCAATAATGACTCTGTGTAGAGAGGATTGTTAATATCAAGCTGTGTAAGGCACAGTCCAGGCTGTACATTTGACTTCATCTGTTATTTGCAAGAGGAAGTCTTCTCTGTAGCTCCTGGCTTTTCTGTGTCAGTAAACCTGACTGACCTCAAATTGTATAAATAAAACATACCTACATGTACGAATGGCATAAAGAATATCTGTTGAATACATTGGATGTATCTGATTCCCCTGTTCTGGATCATTGCCCTGAAGTGCTGGTCTCACCACAGGTTAAGCCAACTCTTAATTGATTCGTCCACAGCTTAAAGTCAGAAGGTTTGTCAAGTACCTGGCGAAGGGCGTGAGTTACTAAGTGCTCATTTTTATTGAAAAGTTCTTAGAGTATGGCGTTTAAGACATAAATACATCAAAAATGAATAAATATACAGAGAAATAAATCTTCTTCCAGATTGGTGGAACATATACCAAACCGGTGATTTTGCCACCAGCTGTGGCTATTGGAGCTGTGGGAAAAATACAGGTAGGTAGCTAGATATTTACATATTCCTGAAAACAATTAAAATAATTTAAACGATAAACACTAACTTGAAGTGTTTGTTGGTTCTTTTTGTGGTCATACTGTACTTAATTTTATTTAAACAGAAACTGTTAAATCAAAATACAAACTGTCAGACATTGTCTAGGTGTTGTACAGACGAAAACCAATCAGCTTTAAACTGCAATGTGAGGTATCTAATTGCCTGAAATACATGTTAAGCACTTAGACCATAGAACTGACAGGCTTGTAACAAATATGCTGGAGGAAGTCGTATCTGGTAGCCACACTCTATATTGACTTGTGGCTGAAAAGATCAAGCCCCTCTCCTGACATTTGTGTGATTTGATCCTAATTAAGTCTTCATAAAGTACCATTCAGAATCATTGTTTCAAGGAAAAGACTAAAATGAAGTATGTATTAGACGAAAGTCCATTAAACCCTATACAGCGCATCAGATCAGTTTGTCTGTTAATATTAGAATGTTTCCATCTCAGTACAAGGCTCCTAAAACGTCAGATTCTACTGTGGCCTTCCTCTGGGGTCTGTCTGGTTTACTCCCAACATAATGCTTGCCGGCGTCGTGTACTGTTGGATTTGTATTGTTTCTGAACCACCGATGAGTATTGCATCTTCGCAGGAAAGCTCACAATTCAGCTATGACATTTTTTTTTAGAGGTCCACTGTTGCCTAGATCATTGGTTCAAAACCAGGAGTGGCCTTGTTTTTTTTTTTGGTTGGTGGAGGGGGGGGGCTTATATTTCAATGACCCATGTGTTTTTAATATAACTTATGGATGAGTAAAAATATGCTTTATTTAACAAGATAAAACTTTTTTTCTCCCCAGGAATTACCCAGGTTTAATGCTGAGGGAAACATCTACAAAGCCCACATTATGCAAATTAGCTGGTCAGCTGACCACCGAATTATCGACGGGGCTACCATGGCGAGATTTTCCAATATGTGGAAAAAATACCTGGAAAATCCTTCCTCAATGATTTTGGATCTGAAATGAGTCTTATTGAGTGCAAAGACATTTATTGCTGATATAAACTGTGACAAGACAAATTGCTGGGAAGACGGTGCGTTTGTCACATGCAGACTGATAGTCACTGATAGTCAGTCCAGCATGAGATTTCAGGAACACTGTGAATACATTAGGTTGTGTGAATATTCCCCTCATTCTCTCTCTCTCTTTCTCTCTGTCTTTTTCTCTCTCTCTCTCTATATATACACATGTATTCTGGTGAATTGAGTCTTGTACAGTACTTGTATATAATAGATTTTTGTCATTGGTTGCATGCTATCTGGAAAAGAAATCTCATTATCTCTGGCCTTTGTTACACATTACAGTAATGATCATTTGTTGTGATTTGACAAACCAGGTGAGATTGTCAAGCTGAAATACATGTACATGTAGCTGCTACTTCAACGCCACACACATGGTCTATTAAATTATAAAAGACGAGAAATAAAATAAAAATTTGTGAATAAATACAAAATTATTGATGTGTGGTTCTAGTTTTTCAGTCTGACCAGTGAAATAAATGGACAAAATATACTTTGGAATCAAAATATTTTAGCTATTTAAAACTGATTTAAACACCCATGTTGTATTATAACATACTGGGTGAACGATAGTGCTAATGCTGTACTAGGTGGCAGAAGATTGATATTGTGGTTATGGTGTGCTAGGAGGATAGTGGTAGGAGGCTGATATGGTGTGCTAGGAGGATAGTGGCAGAAGATTGATATTGTGGTTATGGTGTGCTTGGAGGATAGTGGCAGAAGATTGATATTGTGGTTATGGTGTGCTAGGAGGATAGTGGCAGGCCAAATGTCAAGATTGCATATTTCATATTGCATGTTGGTATATGGAATTGCTTTCATTTATTTTCGAAATATTTTTATCATAATACAAGGAATAGCATCTTTGCCGTTTGTGTGACATTTTGTCTAAGATCCACAGACCATCATGCTTGGAGTGGAATATTCTGGAGAACAATCGCAGATTGAAATTGAATGAAACAAAATAAATTGTTATTGCAAAATGAAACGCGTATATTCAGGACCAAGCTTTGAGCATTTGCCTGATCTGTTTTTTTTTTTGTTTTTTGTTTTTTTGGTGAAATTAATATGCGTACGCATTAGTTTTTTTCCACTGACTTTCTCAGGTGCAAACCCTATGGTTTTCTTCTACTCTTTGAAAAGTGTTTGAATTTGAAAATCTTAGTGTCTAATTCTTGTGCAAGTATATAACAAGTTGTCTAAATTCATTGAAAGTGATAAATTTCATTTTGTGTTCTTGCGTTAGGGCTAGATGGCGGGATGGTTTTTTGTAAATGGTAACATTGATTCTAACTGGTGTGTTATTGAGGAAGGACAGTGTGTTTGACGAACCTAGAAGATGACTTATATGCATGGGAATTCTTGTGCTGTATTCTTAGTTTTCGATAGACCTTTCTGAATACGATTTGCAGGCATGGATGTCTGGGATGATGGCATTTTTAATCGATACGTTTTTGTTACAATGTGACTGTCAATAAAGAAAATGGACATATCAAGAAATTCTTCTAGATTTAAGTGTTGCTGCGTTTTTTTTAGCTTAAAATTAAGAAAGTTGTTCTGTGATGATGTGGTTTTGGTGTGCTTTTGTGGGTATTAATATGGGACAAGGTTTGAAATTTTGACCCTTGGTACATGCACAAGGGTTATGAGAAACGCGTCGTATATCACCAAAATATTTTCATCAGCCAGTTTACAAGGTGATGAACAAAACGTATGAACCAAACCTCAATATATCTCTCTCTTCAAATTATACATTGAAATGAGCCAAACTGACACCTCATACGCATATATATATAAATATATATATATATATATATATATATATATATATATATATATATATATATATAGGCCTATATATATATATATATATATATACCTTGGACACTGAATTTGGGCATTTCTCAGCTTTTGTTTCTAAAAATACTTTACACACCTGCATTCTTTTCATCTGACTGTATGCACAACATGGTTCTACAACCAACGCGTGGAACAGTTTTATTGTGAATGCTGATTAAACAGTTATAAGTGAAGGTACCACTGACATGATCAGAACTGATAATGATGCGGGTAAAATAAAGTGCTGAAATATTGAGTGAAATTTCGTTTTTCCAAGTCACACCGTTGCCATTACATTTCAACATCCATATGTTACGAGAAATACCTTGTGACATGAACATTTCATGTATAGAAATAAACAAAGTGTTCGTTTTACAGTGTGTGGCTGGAGTCCTTAGAGCTATGAACTCGTGGAAATGCATTTTGAGCTGAATTTGAACATTAAAGTATTATCCGCACCGGGTTGATTACGGTAATTTTTTTATATATACATACATTTGTATTGTATATCATGTTTTGAGGACATAAAAATGAAGACTTATTCCTCATGACAAATGTGATATTGTCATAGTTTGCCACGTGCATTTGTTTACATCACAGCACACATCACATGATCAGCTCCCCTATTTTAATATTCATGACATTGCCGCATAGCGATTGGCTAATAATGCGTAAGTAACATACTGCGGGACTGCTCAAGGTGATGAAGTGAGTGGAATAGAGTGACTGTCTGAATGGAGACGCTGTTTCGAGTCCTTTATTTATTTATATTTTCTTACGTCAAAAGACGGTAACATAAAAGTATTACAACAAATGACACGTGTTTTATAACCACGGGAATTTACAAATACAGCAATAAAATTGCTGCACATAAAGTTTAATTCTTATGAAACATGGCAGAAACAAAACGAATTTGTGAAAATCCGAACAAAGGGCTATGCCTGTAGATGGAGCACACTTGCGTCTGTTACCATTACGGCGTGCTTCCAATAAAAAGGGATTCAGAAACAAGTTCCACCGTGCATGAGTATATAACTAATGGTCCCTACCTTTCATTATTAGGCAATTTAAAATGCACCAAACCAAATGTTTGAACTGTGATAGCAATCAACTTAAAATAGGAAATACTCTATAGATAAAACGTCTTGAAAGACGTTGTGTTTTTCAGACAACACAACAATTTAAGGCGGCAGTTGCTTTTGTTTCAAGCCTTGAAGTTAGAGCCACGTATATTATGAAAGATTAACACCGACCATGGCAGCGACGACATTGTGATAATTGGTCACAGGTAACCGGTGAAATACGGCCTGTTGTCAATTTACCTCAGTTAAGGTTTTATTCTAACTGTTCAAGTAAACGCTTAAATAATAGCAAATTACACGCTCTCTAGCTTCATGGCTTAAGCAGAATTAGGTAAAAAAATGCAGTTATGCATGTTAATTGCAATTTAATAGACGTCACCCGTCTAGAGCTACCCAAAATGCTGTGTTGTCATCATATTTAATAGACAATAATATTAAAACGGTGTAAAGGACCCAGGTCTTGCGAGATGCTTAGTTCATCAGCAGGATCCTGGTTTATGTAGGAATACAATATAATAAAAGACCTATTATACAGTATATATTGGTCATATAGTAGTAACACCAATATACAATACATGATCTCTTTTATCACTGATATACAATTTACACATGCAGTTTGTGGTGTTTGTTGTGACACCTCAAATGATCACATCGAGAGATATTTATTTATGGCTTTCATCTCCTGTAGAAGGGCGGGCTGTGTTTAGATCAACAGATAGAGCTGTTCCACAGACATGGTCTGTCAGGTATTGGTTTGGTTTGTGTGTGACACACACACACTTGTCAATGCATTCTATACCTTTATTCATTCGGGTATCAACCAATCCATCATGTCTGTGTTTTCGGTAATCCACCAATCGGGATCAACAACATCCCGGCCGCCTTTGCCGGGACACGAAGAAGTACAAAACAGGGTTGAATATGCTGTTCACTAAAGCCAAGTTTGACAATAGAATTAATGTTCTGAGAGTATCAGTTGAAAACTTAATGGGTATTATGTAGGTGGTAAATATGATGAAAATGTAAGGCATGTAACATGTTATGAACCCCACAATGATTGCCAGGACAGCCCACGTCGACACTTTCTTCTGTGTCCCGTGTATCTCACTTTGTATCGCGTTGTTCTGAAATCTCATTATCTTGGCAACGTGAAATCCCGTGATTAGCAATAAAGAAAGAATGAAACTGAAAAGAGTCCGACTTCCAATGACAACGCTGAAATCCGTTTTGAAAATACACATTTGGACAGAACAGTTGAACGTGTTTGCTTGACCGTAAACCACGGTTGGAAATATATATGTGTTGGTGGCGAAGAAGAACATCCACATGGCAAGGCAGACGTACACCAAGCGCTTTGCTGTGACATGGCGTCTGGCGAACAATGGATGACCCACGAGCAAATATCTCAACACGGAAAAAGTCACCAAACTATACGCGCTCATATCCATTGTTAAGTGATGAACAAATGTAGAAACAGAACAAATTGAATCTGTCATCAGTCCTACGTAATGTGCGTAGAAGTGGATCGAAGGGGCAAATGTTAAAAACATTACATCTGAAATAGCTAAATTGACGAGGACGACATAGGTAGGAGACGTCCTCATCATCTTGTCTCTTAGCACACTGATGATTAAGACAATGTTTAAGATGTCCCCTACAGCGACACAGGATATATATGTGACTGTGAGCAAAATATATCTTTCTCCCCTCGAATCAAATAGTGTGTCGTTTCCCGAAGAGCAGTGATTCATAGTGAACTGTTTGACTTAGTATCTCTGTTGCTTGTAAGATGTGTCCGGTTGTCCTGTGAGGCACAGTAGTTCTGCACGGTTTTATTTCCTCGTTTAAGGTGGAAAACAGAACTGAAGTGTGAAGGATGAAGTATTATGCAGTCTCCCGCTGCTGACTTTGGGGTTTGTTCAGGTTTTACAGAGAGACCCTGATGAAGATCCTATGTGGAACAGATACAGAGCAGCTGTGTCTGTAAAATCCCAAGGTCACATTTCCTACTTTATTCCTAGATTTTAGAAGTGAACAAGTTGTCATATTTGTCAGACGACAGATATACAGATCATAAGTAGCAAATCACACTAGATCCTTTCAGCTGGATGAAGACTAGTCAAATAATGAGGTTTTGTGGTAGCATCTGGAAGCCTAGTCGTCTTGAACCATTAATTCGGCTTGACGAAGAAGACAATGAAAGCAGATGAGGATGTTAACAGCAGACGAGGATGTTAACAGCAGTCGAGGATGTTAACTGCAGACGAGGATTATGTTAACAGCAGACGAGGATGTTAACAGCAGATGAGGATGATGACAACAGACGAGGATGATAACAGACGAAGATGATGACAACAGACGAAGATGTTGACTGCAGACGAAGATGTTGACAGTAGTATAGACGACGATGTTGACAGTAGTATAGACGACGATGTTGACAGCAGTATAGACGACGATGTTGACAGTAATATTTACGAAGATGTTGTACAGTAGACGAGGATGGTCACAGTACCACTGACATCACACTGTTAACAGCACATACAGATGTTGAAAACAGAACGTTTCTGTCGCAGTTAAACGTAGGTAATTCTTGTCAGCGATTAGGTGTAACTATTGAGACACAATACTGTATGTCTGCCTTGCACGCTCCACGAAGCAGACGCAACTTTCGCTTGACGCAGCTTTCACTATATTCAACTCATCATATGCCAGTGAAGATGTAAAATCAATGCGCAAAACTGGACTATACAGAGTTTATGGCAAACAGTGTTCGTTTTACCGCTTGATTGATTTGTAAATATAGATTGTAAATTAGTGAGAAAGCCGTCCTATTCTATACAAACAGCGAAGGAACCGACAGAGTCGTGATATGCAAGCGGAGACATCCACTCACTGCTCTAGAAAGACGGCACGTTTTATGATGCTTTATATATCTATTTACTTCTTCACTTATATGTGACGAGGTATGATTTTCCTTGTCCGGTTTCCTTCGTCCATTCACCGGTACGAGATTTATTATAAAAGTGAAATGTTGAGCGCAGTTTTGAACACCAGCCAAGTAAATAAATCCTACGAGAGAAAAGAACACGTGATTTGCGACAATATACATTGTATAGGCTTATGCGATGATGGAGGGATGTCCTGTTGAGCGATGACGCATGCAAATTGGGACCAAAGTCTGAGACTTAACTCTCTGATGGGGCAGTTTATATACATATGCCGTAAGACAGTTAAGAGCTATCTCCCCTGTACTGCCTATGGCAGTAATATGCATCAAAACTTCGCCTCTTCGCATCGCAACTCCGTCTCTTCGCTTCATTACCCTTGACTTTACTGGAGGCATACTATGGCCCTTATCAACAATCATAATTTATACGTCATAGCTTGTCTGTGTTATACCACAGGGACCGGCCCGGATTGCACATTGGTAGAGCGTCGGTTTCGGGAGAGGTATATCCAGGATCAATCCTGATCAATTGTAACTTCCTCCCTTGGCGTTCTGCATGAAGGGGATAGTGCAAGGACTGGTTGACCGGTATCAGTATAATGGCTCGGTAAGTCGTCTCAGTGAAGCAGCACTAGATAAAAGAGCGGTGGAAATCCGTCCTGCGACAAGGAGGCACATTACATACACCATAAGGATTCCTTCGTCGTCCTATGACTGAAAAATTGTTGAGTACGACGTTAAAGCCCAAGCACTCACTCACTCACTTATACCACAGGGAGTTCAAGTCATCTCCTTGTGTATTACAGGGGAGACCAAATAATATTTATAGGATCAGGATTGCCGATCTTTCTAGTTGGGTCTGCCTTTGAAGGATACCACTGGGGACCAGGTTAAGCCCAATCTGCCGGATTTGCCACGGGGATCCTGATTTTGGCTTGTGTAATTTACTCACGGAGATCCATACCAGTATTATACACCATTCTCGCTGAGAATAAAACGATGGTCAAGGTTTATTCCAAAGAAGTCGTTGAGTTTATCATTTATATATGTGTATTTATATATATTATGTGATTGGCTAGGCGAATTGTTGGATAATTGGCACTACCACAGACTTCTTATGGAATTTACATGGATCATTTGTTCCAAGCACTTTAGATTGTGGAAATTGTGAGCACTTTTAACAGCATTGATAATATGTCATATATACAGCTGCGCCATATATACAAATGTTAATGTCTATAACTATCTCACATTGTAGGCCCTTACAGGGATTGCAGGGTGAACGGCACAACCATCAAACAGATAAATGTTCACGAGATAATACACGGTATAGCTAAGCCATGACATGTGATGTCCATGAGTGCCACCCAGCCACTCACCCATTTTGGCGCTACACATAACATGCTTCACACATGCAGCACCTGATTAAACTTTTATCTCGTCGCTGACAACTGCTGTTTTAAAAGATAAGAATTGTGAATGCACATAACAAAGTATTCGTTCGGCATCCAGATCCAGTCCTTTTGGTCTATGCAATCTATTCAGATTAGAGCGTATAGGCCTACAGAGATATAGGCCTAATCGGGGTATCGCAGCTCTTTGTGGTTAAAAATAGATTGATTGTCTGTATGTGAAAGCCTCTATACGCCTGTTGAGAGAATAGAATTGTAAGTCACATTTTGTTTAGTTTTCTTAATACAACACAAAATTGCGGAAAATTCAGTGGAGATGTGGGTTCCCCCGGTTTCCTCCCAACATAATGCTGCCTGTTGTCGTACATTTGAAATATCATTAAGTACGACAGAAAACACCAATCAAAAACATAAATAACTAAATACACGGATTACAATAGTCCAATTATATCATATAACAGACGGTGGCTCTCTGGAACGGGCCTAGTCAATGTGAGCTTTGACAATTTATTTGCCTACAGTGTAACGTATGAGTAAAAGAGTCTTAATCTTGGGTTGTATAAAGTATGCATTATAATGATGTTCCAATATTGGCTGATGTCAATACTCACCTGAACTGTTCAATCAACCCCAAACCTGGATGCATGATGTGACTTACAAGTGCTGAACCAGACCCGCTCGCTATTACTTAATCGCTTAATCGTTAAATGCGGAACAATATAAAAGACTGTTTGCTAATTAAATATTAAAGACAACGCTGTTTATCGTCTATTTTTTCATCTCCAGATGGTCAATGAGTCTTTCCATGTTACATGAAAGGGAAAAGAAAAAAAGCAAAGAAAAAAACATATGACGTGTATTTTTCATAGAGTATCGGTACTATAGTACTCATCTCTATGTTCTGCTTGAAACGTTGTAAAAGCTGACAGAAAAAAAGTGGAAAATAACCATATAGGTGGAGGGTGGGGGTTGGGGTTGGATTGGACTGAAAATACTTACTATCCCACAGCGTTTGGATACGGATAACAATGGTGTTCACAAAGATTAGAGAGCACGAATGGTTTATTTATTAATTCCATTGGTATTATTGTACTCAAGTGTATTCCACTTACACCACAGCCAGACAACAGCAAAGATTATGGTGGCATGAAACCAGGCAGGGCCCGGAAATATTAAACCCACGACCATCCGCAGGTTGCTAGGAGGCTTTCCTTCGTGCGACGTGAGAAGAAGCCAGTATGAGCTGGGCGAGAGCTCTCAGTGACCGCATTGGTGAGAGGATCCTGGATCTTTCTGCCGCGCTAGCACTCTATCAACTCGGCCACAGTGGCCCCCGCACGATTGATCCATAAAACAAAATCAATACGGAATCAGCGACAAAACCATCGAATTCTGCTCGGAACTACGTGTTGATGTTACAATTTTCCTGGCCTTAATGCTGAGACCGTTCCGATTGCCTGTGCTATAAAACGGATCTTGTCGCACTGTTGAAGTAGCACGAGCAATCTTGTTAAAGCACACAGATGACAATAAAACCACTGCGTCTGGACAATAAACCTCGTGCTGTGTACTGTGGTTCTTTTCTATATAAAACAGATCCTTATCCGTCCTCATTGTGAGCGTTACAAATAAACTGTGCTTCACAGTCTTCCACACCTTGCAGGGAATACGACAAAGGATACACGAATAGGTACTATAAAGCAAGGTTTTAAGAACACGAAGAAACATAAAAAAAACTGTAGTACGTTTTATGATTATTTTTCGTCAATGGCCGGAAATATTCGGAAATATCATCAATGATCTTACCGGGAGCGCGTAAAGAAATAAAAAAAACAAGCGTTTCATGTATCCTTTAAAAACGAATTATTTAATCACAGATGTGCCATCATCGAGTTCACACTGCAGTGGCGGTATTACAAACACATAAAATACAGTAATGTGTTTAGGCTATTAGAAGATTTGTTTGTGTTTTATGTGTTGGCCAAAACAAAAGCTTCAAATCTCTTTGAGATATTTTTTACAGCATATTGTTCAGTATCTGCTACAACTCACCCACGCATCAACTTACCATCATCCTACCGAGCGTACCTCTTTAGACCATTTAGAATGTTCTTCACACAAAATACATGGTTGACGACTCTTATCCACCAGCGCATGTGTACCTGGTTCTATACCAACCGTTTGACGGGTAATCTGCATGTGCATGGATCCCCTGGCCCCCACTTTTCTTAGGGACCTTGCTGAATATAAGTAGTGAATAGTGCTGATTTGGGGCCGTATGTGTACTATTACATTCGATGAAAACCACTTGATTTCAATGTGGTTTTTAAGTGTGTAAGTCTGTCAGTGAGTTGTCAAAACTCGGTGATTTATACCGAAGACCCTTTACTCCGATTTCCTCCACGCATAAATCTGACTGCCATCGTATAAGTGACAAATTGTTGAGTATGTCGTTAAAAATTCAATGTACAAACCATTCCATGAATCATTCACTTTGAATGTTAGCTTAGCAACTGTTCAAACAATGCTTTACTGTGTCTAAGCTTACTTAACATGATGTCCTACTTATATTTCAACTTGCATTTCAACCACATGCATGCGTGGTTGTATTGTAACAGACTACACAAGTTTGTATTCAAATAAAACAGAGCAGAAATTTAATCATTAAATGTACATCTTCAATTCAAAGCCACAGTACATTCATACTCCAATTACTTTCTCTTGCAGGAAACAAAGTATAGTCTAAGTTAGTTTATTATTTGTAAAAGTCTTGTATGCCTCCATGTCACTTAAGTACTGTTAACTTGTATTTAACTGTACCAAGTTTGCATTGTTTTGTTTTATTTTTGGCAACATCAATTAACATGCTTTTGGTTGAACATTCTGAGTTTAAAGTTAAGGCTGTTAAAAACTTAAAAATAAATATTAAAACATCGTCTACATATAATTATGTAGGAGCTTTAATTTGAATAAATCAATAGATCATGAACCTTTTATTGTCCAAATATCTGTTGTCTTGAAATATATTTAACCATTTAAAATGGTGGTTTCTGATTAATATTTGCCTTCGTCCTTTTCACCGAAAGTTTTGCTCAGAGTTTTCGTCGAAGACATGAAGTATTTTACTTCCGGTGTCTCGTCTGTCGAGTTTTCTTCATCACGTGACGCCGATATGTCGCTTCTCTTGATTCGCTTGAGACATCCGTAGCAGATCTCGAGGAGAAACTGTAAAACCTCGAGAAGACCCAGCACAGAGAAGCCCACCCACAGACCAATGGCGCCTCCAAGGTCCGAGAAAAAGCTGGAATCCTGATAGTAAACGAATCCAAATAAAAGGTAAAATATCGTTTCGCATAGACAAACTTCCTTACGTAATCAGGATGTACAACTGTGTTTATTCATTAGACGGTGGTCAGTTGTGTAAGTGGAGAAATATCCGGAGTAAACCATCGACCTTGCATCTATGCCAAAGAGAGATGAATTCGAGTCTGTGATCTCTTTGGTCGGTTGCAGTCGAGTGGTTTATTTGATTGATTGCTGTTTTCCGCCGTACTCGAATATTTCACATATACGTCGAAAACCCACGATGATCTGCAGGTTGCTGGCAGACTTTTCCACGAACGGCCAGAGAGGAAGCCAGCATGAGCTGGACTTAAACTCACAGCGACCACATTGGTGGGAAGCTCGAGGGTCATTACGTCGCTTTCAGAAAATTAGGATGCGTGATGGTTCTTTGAACCCAGAAGTCGAAACCTTACTGATTTAATTAACAGGCTACTCGTTTCGATAAACGCTGTGGCTTAATTATTAGTCAGTTTTGAGAACAACAATGGATGTCGTAATGTTATCTCATTCGCATGAATCCGATATCTCAATATGAAGAAAGCTGTCTGTCTATTCAACGATACGCAACGACTGTAAGCGGGTTTAGGATATATCTGATTACATGTACATGTAAAATGTTCGCATGAGCAATCATGACCTTGAAGACTGTGGCGTTTCTGTCATGTCCTTGACTTCCGACGAATTTGAGCTTTTCCTTACAGCGACATCACTAAGCTTTGCCGTTTTTGGTGGCCATCATACCCAGATTCTTCACACTTTTTGTTAAAACTTAGAATGTTTGAGGCAAAATGGGGCAACTTTCCGCAACTTAACTTGTGTATTCATCTTTTTGATATATATACCGCAGATTTACAAAACCTTTTAACGTGGTAAATCCAGATGAAAATTGAATGCCGTAATATCTATATGTTTCTGGATTGAAGTGATCAAAGAAACTTAGACTTTTCCCTCTCTTAGATCTATAAAGGTTTTATCAAAATTAAGAATTTATTCAATATATGGTTGATAGTGTTTTAGGCTGCTCAGTTTACCCGGGTTAACCGCCGTTTTATGCCATTGGCACGTTTTCCATGGTAAAATTTGTCTTCACTACATCTTGTCATGGAAGTTAGGCCAGGGATAAGATGGGACTGTTTTGTAAAACGGGCAGCTCATCGAAGTTACCTTATATGAAAGAACCTGGGGCCGATTAAACAAAGCCGTTTCTCACTAAAAATTTAAATTATCTTCACAATGCTTACTTTTTGGTAGTTAAAGTTGAAATTTGAGACAACATTGATGAGGTGGACAAAATTTAAATTTCTGAAGCCCAAAAATAAGCTTTAGGATTGTACTTCAAATGTTGATTGAAGTCAGGAATGGCTTTGTGTAATCGGCTCCCGGGCTCGTAATTATTAAGCAACTTAAGATTTAAATCATAAATTACAAGTGCTTAAAAAGCCAAAGCAGAACAAGAAATAACTCAAATTGTAGATAGTACATAATTCTGTAGTAAAAAAAAAATCATGGTGCAAATTTTCAAAGAGCGAAGCATTTTAATTGCAAATGTGTTTGAATTTTTGACTTAAATGTTATGACGTTTGATAAATACGGGCCCCAGGTTCAAATCCACAAAGCGATTTTTGACTTACGTCAGAATTTGAAATACGATCTTAAAGCTTGTTGTTCGATTATAGAAATTAAAATTTTGTCCACTCAATGTTATCGTAAATGTGTCTTGCTTACAACTTACAGTACCAAAAACTAAGCATTCGGAAGAGGTTTTGACTTAAGTCAGAAATGGCTTTGTCGAATCGACCCCTGAGTCCAAATATTCATCTAGCAACTTAAGACTCGTCATACATTGCAAGTCCTTAAAAAGCCAAGCTCGGAATAGGAAAGAACTCAACTTGTGAGTAACACATTGTTCTCCAGTCACGAATCAGTTTACAAATTTTAAACATTCTAGAGTGAAACATTTTAAGTGCAGCTGTGACTTTTTGTCTGTGGGCCCATTCCACAAAGCTACTTCTGATTTAAGTCAAAATTTAAAATCCCAACACTGGAACTAACATTTTCACACATTTGTTTTAAGGTAGCACTGATGAGGGGTCCAAATTTAATTTCTACGCTCCAAAATATTATTTCAAATTATGACTTAAGTCAGAAATGTTTTTGTGGAATCGACCTCTGGTGTGTAAGTCATACCTACCGGATAGTCGGAACCCTCTTGTATTGTCTCGTAATTCAGGTCACGATAAAACACGTTCACTTTCACAAAATTTCTCCTGTGACAAAAATAGATCGTAAGTTACACATTTAATTATCTGCAAGTTATTTTTTCAACTTATATACTCAGCAGTATGTACCTAATCCTTAAGTGCAGAAGTAAATTACAGATTTAATTATCTGTAATGTTTGTTTTTCTTTCTGCTAATATACTCAACAGCATGTAAACAACTTTACAACTGTGCAAATAAGCTAACTGAAAATAGAAACTTATGTGAAAATGAGGAACTGTTAAGGAACATGCCTACTGGGCATGTCATTTGTCAATATATGGTTTTGCTCTCATCCTTAAATGTAACACCGTTTGAAGATTTGAAACTTGCATATATGTTCTGAACAAAGAGAACTGACTATTCGCGTTGATCATCGATCATAAGTTTATTTATTCATGTCATTTCATTGCGGTTATAGCTCCGCAGTTTTAAACAATATATATCTTGTGAGATAGCCTTCAGGTTCCGGGATAGGAATTCTGGGAAGACCCAAATCCGGACCTCTAATACTGTTATGTGTTCATACAAACCCTTTAATCAAAAGCAGCGAGAACATGCTTCACTTCGAAATTAGAGTTGTCAGACATACTTCAATTCAAGGTTAGATTTGTCAGACTCACTTCAACGTTAGATTTGTAAGACACTCTTAACTTCAAGGTCCGTCTTGTCAAGACACACTTAACTTCAAGGTCCGTCTTGTCAAGACATGCTTAACTTCAAGGACCGACTTGTCAAGACACACTTAACTTCAAGGTCCGACTTGTCAAGACACACTTAACTTCAAGGTCCGTCTTGTCAAGACACACTTAACTTCAATGTCCGACTTGTCACGACACACTTAACTTCAAAGTCCGACTTGTCAAGACACACTTAACTTCAAGGTCCGACTTGTCAAGACACGCTTAACTTCAAGGTCCGACTTGTCACGACACACTTAACTTCAAGGTCCGACTTGTCAAGACACGCTTACCTTCAAGGTCCGACTTGTCAAGACACACTTAACTTCAAGGTCCGATTTGTCAAGACACACTTAACTTCAAGGTCCGACTAGTCAAGACACACTTAACTTCAAGGTCCGACTTGTCAAGACACACTTAACTTCAAGGTCCGACTTGTCAAGACACGCTTAACTTCAAGGTCCGACTTGTCAAGACACACTTAACTTCGAGGTTAGAGTTGTCAGACATACTTCACTACAAGGTTAGATTTGTCAGATAACGTTCACTTCGCGGCTCAGTTATGGATTTTCAGTTCACATAAGGCTTGATTTATCCTTGGTTATTTGGTTCACCTTTCACTTAAATCTTTGGTTTGAAATACGCAGCACACTTTCACAGCTGATTTGTCACATTCAGTCCAGTTTCAGATTTGATTTATTTTACACAATGCACTTCAAGATTTGATTTCGCCGTTCTTGATTTCTGGTATTATAACTTTTATTTTTCCTCTTTTTTTCATCGTCACGCTGGTTTGAATATTAGCCGTCACAGAATTTTAAAAGAATTAATATCTTCACTATTTTCAACATATAAATTATGGAATACATTGTTTGAAAGAAGTGTTCAACTTAATTTCATAAGGAGGAAAGAATAAATTTATGGTATCACATTTTTGTCAAATCTAAAGCCATATGTGTTAGTACATTACACGTTTCTTTCCCATAAAAACACAGATGTGACTTTTTAAATAAACGTTTACTGGTTAGCTTTTGAAATCTACAGATTCCGTGGGTGGCAATATATATTCAAACGTAGCTGTCCAATCGATTTATTATATGGTTGAGCCCATCAGTTAAATTTTACTATTCAGCATGATCCATGTTAAGTCTTTGGCTATACACTTACCTCATTTCCGCGTCCCGATTTCTCTAACAGCCGATCACATTTTTAGGTCTATCTGTGCAATAACCATCAACCAGACTGTTCTAAAATAGAAAACAAATAAGCATATCCATGTATTTTTATTTTTACACGATATAGGTACAAGAGAATTCCGGCCGACAGTGTGATGGTATATAATGATTTCGCAATTTGCTTTACTCAAAAACAAATGAGAGATGCTTTCTAAGCCTTTACAGTGATATATTTTGACCAAGATTCCAGCAACAAGGCTGTAGTCTCTCTTAAAATATAATTAACAGTTCTCCATTAAACTGCTAAGTTAGTCTCCCTCATTGTTGCTATTTTCAATGCTTAACTTGGGTGGGGGCCTCAGTGGTATATTACAGAGGTTAACGTGCAAAATGTAGCGCAATGTTTTAGTATCGTCTCAAAAAATGTGGTTTGCTGTGAGTTCAAGTCCAGTTCATGCTGGCTTCCTCTCCAGCTCTCTTCCAGCAACTGCGGATGGTCGTCGGTTTCCCCAAGCTATATCCGTCTTCCTCCCATCATAATGCCGGCCGTATAAGTGAAATATTCTTGAGTACGGCGTAAAACAACCATCGAATCAAATCAATTCAAGTCTTAACTTGCTATATCTTTGCATGATTAAGACACATATGTAGTACAATTCCAGCCAGTCGTTGTTAGGTAACCAGTTTATTATTCATTATTTAATGAATTTGACTCTCTACATGAATTTGAATGAATAGTATGTAATTTAATACATCACCATGTATTTAGCCTCTGGCCACTCTCGCTGCTCAGGGTTGGTTTGTAATTATATTTCCCCTGTAAACCACATAAACCAAAGTTCGATTGATTTAAAACACTACAGAAATGGGTTCAGTTTCTTTGGGCATTGAAACCAAACCAATAGGAGACAAAATATAGGAGATAAGTGTTGCAATAGGAAACAAGTGTTGCAAGAGCGAATGCCTTTCTAAATTTGCACACAATGCCCAAAGGGCGCAGAGAACTGAACATACTTTGTAGATGTCGAGTACGTAGAATGATGCCATAACTGTAAACGTAACGCCTTGAAAGCCTAGAGTTACTCCTCAAGTATTCATTCCACTAATAGTTTCACAAGTATTTACATTTATGTATTCATCTGGTTAGTGTTGTTCATCATACTCAGTGACAGTTCAAGACGGTTGTTTACTTGCGGAAATCTCTGATTTAAAGATTTAGAGTACTCGACTAACCGACAGGCTGTGGGCAACGACAGTTATCTATATCCGTCAGCTGGTTTCGTTCATGTCGTTGATACAGGTGATATCTGTAAATATAACGAGCGCCCGTCACACAAGGGAACGGCCACACAGGGAACCAAAACACGACTAAAAAGAAGAAATACTGGCTGTTTTGTTGTTATTGTTGTTATCTTGTGTGAAAAATAATTTGGACAAAGCTAACGTGTTTAATTCGATAGCTGGAAGGAAGCATGTAATAAAAGCACGAAAGTCCCCCTCTCTACAGCATTATAGAAAATATCAACTATATCAAATTGGTTGAGTTTTTTGTATAAGTGAAACATTAATTTAACTCCAATCAAAAGGAACTTTAGTATGGAGGCAAATAGCGGCCATTTTCACGGCACCATCGGAGATCGGCGTGTTCCGTGACACCGCGGACAGCGCGGATCTGCGCCTTCCGCGTCCTCCACGCCTTTCTGTTAATTTCTGCACATGTGCTTTGACACATCTGACAGCTTTCAACGCTGCCGAGTAAACGACATAGATGGTTATTTGTTATAGTCTATTTCTTTTAGCGAGTTCCCTATATTTAGCTGTCTGTAAAATCTGTAAAATTTAGTCAGTGGTACGTAACAACACAAGCTCTACACATTGATAAGTTAAAGAAAATGCAGTTAAAATACTTTTTCTATTTCATGATGTTAAACTCCATAAGCTTAATTTCAACAGCAAGAACTCATTGCAGGTCATATTGGGCTGAGTTAAACATGTTTGGCGACGCCATTTAGCTAAACTGCTATCAACTTAACTGTAAACCCTCTTATGGACACTGCTATATTTGAAGTTGTTTACACGTTTTTATATAATATAACCTTAGTAAATGAATCTTATTTTATGTCTTGTAGTATATGATCATACGCCAGTATAGAACTAGAGATGAATGTTAGGAAATTAAAGCAGTGTAGTCTATTCGCAGAGATTGTAGTGTAGGTTATGCTACTGTGTGAAGTTTGTTCTAACCGCTCCTTGGTGCAGCCATTGTAGAACAACTCTCCATTCCCACTGTCCAGCATGCAGCATGTTTTTGAATAATTATGACGTCACCCGAGTCAATGGGTAGTTGCCGTCGAAACCGAGCTTATGGACTTCAACATTATGAATTAGAAAAAGTGTGCTAACTTCATTTTCCTTACAAGAATATGAACTTCCAGCATACTCACGTGTAGAGCTTGTGTTGTTACGTGTCACTGACTAAAAGCAATTTTAGTAGCGAGTATAACTGATTTTACAGATAGCTGAATATATGAAACTCACTAAAAGAAATAGACTATAGGTAAGGTAATGTATGCTCAACCATGTTTACGTTTGCATGTATCATCTGCGGCTGTTCAGACATATTAGTTCCAAAGAAATACTACCTGTTTCCACAAGAGTAGGCTACAAGCCAAACATGTGACAGGTCTGTATATCAGCGAGACTCGTCAGATTGTTTCGGATATATCTGGATTAAGTACTTATTGAAACAAACAGACAGTCCAATCAGCCTTTCACAACTAGTATTGCTAATTCCTTTCACACATCAGACATGAACACTGAAGGGAGCATTTCAGGCGCTTTGGTCAACTTTTGTTGGGTTGAATTTATTTGCCTCTAAAAACGAAATCAGGATTAATTTCTTTATGTAGTTCTCTGTCGCAAATGATTTAGTTTATTTTAGTCAACATAAAACTCCAGGCAGTGTTGAACGAAGTACATTAGCAAGTGCCCGTTTTATCCTTTCTGATATTACTGCCATCTTACTGACAGCTCATACATATCATCACACAAAATTAAACCGGAACTTGCCGAGTTCGCGGAGATCGCGGATCCACGCCCTCTGCGCCTTCCGCGTGTTATTAAAACCGCCCTCCCCGACCCCAGTTCGGCGCCTTCCGCGACGCCAGTTCGCCCCCCGCCCTTCTTCCCCACCTTCCTGTGGAGGGTGCGGTTTTCTTAAAACCACGCCTTCCGCGCCCCCGGGATAAAATGGACGCTATCAGCCACCATACTACAGACCAACTTGTCTGGATAATTGATTTATTTCTTTCTTTATTTCCTTTTTCATTTATTTAAGCGATGCTTCACTAAATGTACGCTCTGAGACAATTTCACTCACACGATGACGGACAACGCTGGGGATGGTCATAAGCAAATATTTTTGATTGATTGATTTATTTATTTGATTGGAGCTTTACGTCGTACTTAGGAATATTTCACTTATATGCCGACGACCAACATTATGGTGGGACGAAACTAAGCAGAACCCATTAGAAACCATTCGTCGCTTGCTAGGAGACCTTCCCACCAGCGGCAGGGGGAGGAGAGGGGAAAATAACCAGCAGGAGCTGAACTTGAACTCGCAGCGACCGCATTGGCGAGAGGCTCTTGGGTCATTGCCCCGTGCTGGTGAACGCTAATAGCCTTGGCCACAGAGGCCCTCATAGAATTCTACACTGAGCAAGCAACTCTTAATCGGGAGCTGGATTCGAATACAAAATCCTAGTTAGTTAAGAGAATGTTTTAAGCGTTTATTTTTATATCACTAGACCAATTTACTTATTTATATTTAGTATGTGTTTAACGATGTATAATCAAGAATTTTTTTTATATATTTATGATGGTCGTCCAATTTGTGAGTGGATACATTAGACTTACCTGAGTTGTTGCAGGGCCGGGTGTTGGAGAGGACAGCGTTAGGGTACATCTCTTCACTGCCGCGCTGGTAACAGCCACATTTATTATACACCTGATGCGGTTCACATATCTCCTGGCAAGCCTACGTGAGGTAACATAAAAAGTTGCTCATGAGGGGTCAACCGGCCGGCGTTCAATTTTTACCAGCTGTCGGCACTATTATGATTGTTTAGGTGAAAATTATAATTACATTCATGAGATATGGCGCATATATGATTCATAATGCCTACTTTAGAATTCAAGCACTTGTATGCATTTAATTCAATGAAAAAAATCACTCTCTTCTGTTTTTGTTTTCTTTCACTTTAAATACAAATCGTCAGCACTTACTTATCGTTGCCAACGGTTTAGTTCTCTGAGCTAGCACTGGTCGGCGTTAGTCTTGGGCGTTAATCCTGTTTTAAAACCTGGCTTAGCCTCACCACTGGTGTCCTCGCGCGGAACTACTTAATCAGAATTCAGCAATAAAACTATTTGAGGTGTTCAGGTTAGAATCGTGTTGTGCATACACTTAGTTAAGGAGAATGCATGTGTATAAACTATTATTACAACCAGCGAATGAGGCACAGTTTTCCTGTTTTCTGTTTGACCTCCTCATCGTGACGGCGTTGTTAAAGATTTCAGATGAATACTTACAGTTCTTGTGTATGACAGATTCATATCGGCCAGCAGGGAGTCACCGCCATCACTCGAACAGTTTCCATAAGGAGAACCAAGGCGCGATATGTTGGTCTGAAATAAGACAATACAATTGTATTGTTGTGTTCCACCCGATCATTAGCTGAGAGTGGAAAATAAAAGACGCTACGTTTGTCTAGTCATGTTCCACCGGAAGATTAGCTGATAGTTTAAAACAAGACAGGGGCCTCCGTGGCGCCTCTCATCAATGCGGTCGCTGTAAGTTTAAGTCCAGTTCATGCTGGCCTCCTCTCCGGCCGTAAGTGGGAAGGTTTGCCTGCAACCTGCGTGGGTTTCCCCCTGGCTCTGCCCGGTTTTCTCCCACCATGATGCTGCCCGCCGTCGTATAAGTGAAATATTCTTAAGTACGGCGTAAAACACCAATCAAATAAATAAATAAATAAATAAATAAATAAATAAATAAATAAATAAATAAATGAATAAATGAATAAATAAATGAATAAAACAAGAGACACTGCACCCATGTCCCACCCGAACATTAGCTGTTTGTTTAGAACAAGAGACACTACAGTTGTTTAGTCATTTTCCATCCGAACATTAGCTGTCAGTAGGGATATTGCACATTTAAGTCTAAATATTGCGCAGCAAGTTCTGGGTCAGGTGTTTTGGCAGCTAAGCTACTTGGCGAGGGTGGTGTACTCCTTTGCATTGTGTCTGGTATTGATATAAGTTTTTATTTAGGGTATGATCTCATTTGTCGGTATTATAAAACACATTCCATAGTATTTCATTCGTAAAATATTGTTTTAGTAGCTTGCAGTACACGAACACATCGGGCACCCTCACAAGAATTAAACCTTAATATTATTCAATCATTATTGTCGTACCGTGTTCTTTTGTGAGGATAGTAAATACTTCGTTAATCTCATTCTTACTATTAGGAGTTATAACATACCGCAGTTTTAAAGTTGCCTACAGGACAATTGCAAATGGGTGAAGATATAAACGAGCCTCTAATGTTTGCCATAGTATTTTAAAATCAAAATTGATGACAAACGCAAGCACTATTGGGGGGTGGGGGCGGAGATTTTGGCTGATAAAGGTAGAAAGGCCACTTTCGCAGATATCATTTAGCTGTTACCCCCGTATATGTCCTTACCGAGATCAATATACGCGGGGTGTTGCGTGTGCAGACAAGCTGGATGTTACCATATAGGTTCACCCTGGAGCTATAATACTCCGCCAATCCAGTATAACGAAAGGAGTTGACATAACTAACTGGGGCCAATTGACTGTTAAATGCTACGAGATATTGAGAAATTATAGCTACCAGTTGTATACCAATACTGGTTTCTGCTCCCGCTGATATAAACATTCCCTCTGAGGTGATTGGTGGCAGAGTGTTGTGCATGGACAGAGCCAGTCTCATTCCGTAACCAAGGGCCAAGCCTGGGATGTATTCATCTACCTCGGTGTACAGAATTAGCTGTAGTCCTGGAAATCAATAAATGAAAGTTATATACGATTACAACACATTTCAAAATCTCATTTCCGCAAATAAGAATTAGGTTTTAATCTCTATAAGTGGTTCGCAGTTTGAGTGTATATACCATCAATAAAACATTGATTGTTTGCGTATAAAGCTTTTGAAGCTTAATATGGCAAATTAATATTTCCATCGGTTTTAAAACGTCGATATGTTTTAGCGATCCTTTTTTTAGTTTATCTGAGTACATATATGAATGTGCAAATGCGTCAAGTTCTGTTATTAAATGAGAACAAACAGGGCTTTCTTGCCATACTTGCTAACCAGAAGGTGTCTGGTTAAGTGGGGGTAATTAAGTGGGGTATAATTGATTTCAGTGGAATTTCAGCAGGAGCTAAAAGAGTTCAAGTCCTATGCTGTGCAGCATCTATTATATAAGTGTATATAATACAAGGGCGACAATTTTCTCAACAAAATATGCATGTACATGGCATACAGTATATTATAAACTTAGGACATAACTATTGTTACCTTTTTTATATGGGCAATTGGGATTACCTAGTTTACAGAAAACATGTAGCTTCACTTGATGCAAGGAGCATTTCCTCTACAGGAGTCGAAATCTGAGAAAAACTGAACCAAAGTGTTACTATAAGTGACTGAATGTGTTTTGTTGTCTAGAGTATTCTAAATTATTGCATAATTATTTAACCGTTTCTAATCTTATATGTGTCATATGAAATAAATATGTCTACAGCTATTACAACTACACGGCTGAGGCTGGACTTATGATAGAATCCTACCGTACGTCTGGCCGGTCCTTTTGGCTATCCTTACGTTTGAACCGTTAGAAGCATCATTAAACTTGTAACAGTTCCCATAATCTGATGTCTGGAACAATGTGAAATCTTGAAATCTCTGCAAACAAAATAAAGGGTGTTCTGGGCCGTATTTACACACTGGGCCTAACCGATATCTACAGAATAGGCCTAACCGGTATCTACAGAATAGGCCTAACCGGTATTTACAGAATAGGCCTAACCGAATATTGTGTAATTATTTTCTCAGTAGAGTACATTCTAGAGTACGGCGTTAAATTCAATCATACATATAAATAAAATAAATAAATATTCTCAATAGGACGCATATAAAATTTCATACATTATATCGATATACATGGCGTAAGCAAGTGATAACCTGACTTTCCTTCGTCGGGCTATTGCATGGCAATAACAAGAAGTGCTTTAAAAGACCTCAGCTTGACAGTATTTTTAAAAAGTCAATTTTGTTTCGGTCACGTGAGAAAAGCATTTGCACTACCGTGAGTGGAAATCTCTATACCGCTTTCAAACGGTTTGGTTTCAAGTATTGCCTAATAGAATTTGACAGATCTGTAGAATTAGGTAAAATATGCATTCAAGGATGTTAGCAGTAATTTATTGATACAATGGCCTAGAATTACTAAAGCGTCACGCATATGTTCTTTTTTAAACAGGTATTCTCAATTTTAACTGATCGGTTCCAAAAAACAAGCATTTAAATCTCTTGCCTTTGTTGGTCTCCGTACGCCTGATAGTTCAACCCAATATGAAGTTTAGCATATGATTTACTTACTTTTGTGTGCACTTCCGACCTTCAAACGAGCAGTACAGTAACATGTCATCTAGCTGGTGACCCATCTCTACCCTGGTCGCCCTGTAGAAAAACATATAATAATATGACCACAAAATATCGGCACCCATGCACAACTTGGTGAATTTGACATAACATCTTATTTTCCACAGGGCAAAACGGAACTGACAAAAATCACTATCTTATCACCAGGGGAAAACAGAGTTGACAAAAACCACCATCTTATCACCAGGGGAAAACAGAGTTGACGAAAACCACCATCTTATCACCAGAGGAAAAGAAAGTTGACAAAGCTACCATCTTATCAACAGGGAAAAAACAAACTGAAGTCGACAAAAGAACCCATTTTATTACCAGGGGAAAACAGAGTTGTCAAAAACAACCAGGCAAGGGCAAAACAGAATTGACAAAGCCACCATATCATCATCAAGGAAAAGCAGAGTTGAGGAAAACTACTATCTTATCACCGGGTTAGTTGGCACAACAGTCCATGTCTTCCACTGGGCAAAAGCCTTCACAATGTTCCGACATAACAGTCAACGTGCACCACATGCATTCTGGCGAATATGATGTTATATTTTGATTTGGAGTGCAATTTTTGTATCCAGTTTATACACCCCCACTGTAATCAAACATCGAGAGCTTCGGTTTAACACCATTCACTTCTTTTAAAATGCCGTAAACTACAATTATCTTGTAAAATTCGGCTTGTGTCATGAATTCTATCGGCAGCAATATATCGGATATCTGAGCAGTAAGTTGCTGAATTGTAAATCTGGAACGTTCTTTGCTATAAATCTTTGAATTAATTAAACATGAAAATGTGCCAAGTTTTGTAGTGAGAGCCACGAGCTTATTTAATGTTAGAGAAACCACGGTTTAAGACAATAAAATACCCGAGGGCCAAATGCCATTGACTAATGAGGCCGCGTGCTCGAATCCAGCTCTCGCTTGTTCGCGGACAATTTTAGTATTACCATAGATCATGAGGTAATTGCTTGTTATTTAAAAGCATAACGTTAATTTCCTCTCACAGTTGCGAGTAAATTGTTATGATACCAGATTATACTGTCTTGTCAAGAGGTCGACCGTACTAAAATGAAGCCTTAGCTAAGCCCGTGACTGACATCAGTTAGTACCAGATGATTATTTACCCTGCGTTATTCGCCCAAAGGTTACACACAATTAATGTGTTTTCCTTACATTTCTTATTTACAAGAGAAACGCGGTGCCGAACAGTGGTAAATAACTTTCGGATAATGTTGTTGACACGGAAATTAATATCTGATGCCTGATTGAAACACTTTCGTGATTGTATTTGTTGTTAGATTATTTGCTGTAAATTCAGCGTAGACCTATACAACTCACCTGATTCAGATCTAATGGAAGATAAATGAGTGGAAATGTAAGGTAAACTATTAAACCAAATATGAATGAAGCTAAACTCCTGTGCAAACTATTGGACGTCGAGACATTAACAATATGATGCAGAAAAGAAATAGGTTTGCATATAAACATTAACCATGGGCCTAATGGGGCTTGAATAAAATAGCAGCCCAGAGTGAATACTTGATGCATCTGATACAAGTTTCACATATCAATGGGCTTCGTGATATGTTACCAGTATGTTATGTTATGATATGTTCACGCCTCTTCTCCAGCTGTTCCTAGGATGGTCTGCCTCAATAGATATCCATTACTAGGGCACACGCTACTGATTACTCGATCTACGGATCATTTCATGAAAGGTGAAGTGTTTGCATACAAAGCGGTCTAAGGTTTCGAATCCAGCTGTCGCTGAAGGAATTTCCGTCCCGCTTGTACCATAGCGACGGTCTCCATTACAAACTCCATACCTCACCAAACATTTGAACATTCACGACACTGTTCACCATTACCACAACACAACGATATAACTCCTGCTATATAAATGAAGCACTCTTTTGACAATTTGACAATGCATGGTATTATACGTGAATTATAACTTTACTCTTTAAAATCAACTGAGTACAACAATACACAGGATTTGTACAATATGCAGGCACACATTAATTATAACAAATTTTTCACAGGAACATTTGTACCTTACATGCACCATAGTTATGTACCTACACCAAATCGTGTACCTGTGATACACATCTTACTAACACAGAGAGCTACACAAACAACGTGTGTATGAAACGGTATACATTTCCTTTTTAAAAGTAAAACAAACAGATTATATAACAAAAAAAGAAAGGGTCATGAATGGCAGAAATCATGACTATTAATATGTCTCGGCCTGCCAATTCGCTAACGTATTAGCAAAGCCAAACGGAAAAGTTTGCTTCTTTGAGCATACCATTGCATAACGAGTGCCCTTCACAAAGGCACATATGTAATCGTATTTCAGCATAAATCAGTGATTTGATGTTACCTAAAATGTCCCTAGCCCCTCATTTTGTTGATATTCGTTTATAAAGTGCTTTACATACCTGGTAACTGGCTGAACAGATACTTGACGTCTTGCTCCAATTCCACCAAGGGCGCTCTTTCTTCGGAAGTGTCCTCGTCATAATAATCAAAATAGTTTGTCGGCACATGGCTCAAGTTCGCAATTCTCTCCTTTTGGAGTCTTTTATGAACCGCTTGTTCCTGACTCGGCCAGTCGTGTTCGATGTTGATGTGTGTACCGGGGTAGTCTGGGAAAGATATTTAATCGGTTACTGAGTATGACGAGCGGCTTTGTATTATACGTTTGTATTTCTCTTTTAACCAGTCGCCTATATTCTGTAGCCTGTAAATAAGGTATTCAAATACGGCGACTGGTTGAAATAAACGGACTATAGTTTACAAATCTTCAGGCCAACAACAAATCTAACTTGACCATTAAAAATAAAATATTTATTTAAATCTAGATTTGTTGTTTATAAACTTCGTCGTATGCAACAGATTTCTGATACTACATCATTAGACAGATTATTTTGAACTGTATCTATAAAAATCTTTAAATACTTATCCTTTTAAGGTTGTCATGAATACTTTAAATATCCAATACTGAGGCATTTAACCATTTCAATATTGAGATACGCTTCCTATATACCATATGAGGCGATTCACAGAAACCCGAAATGTAATATTAGAAGTCTTTGTGTGCGCATTTACGCACATTACATGAAATAGTTCCATAACTTTCACCAGGAGTGAAGATAGAAAAAATTTCCATGACGTCATCAGTGTGAACTATATTTTTAAATATGGTCCATACACCTCTCGTTTGTTTCCAAATATTTACTCGTAATATTAAATTCCGTTAAAAAATGAACACAAACAATGTAGGAAGTTATATTTTTAGTGATTTGATTTTTGAGTGATTTACTATTTTTGTTGCCGTATACTCATTAACAAGCACGTTAGAGAAGAAAACATTCTTTCATAGCTTCATGGCGTATATGTACAAATACTCACGGTAGCCTCCAAGGATCTGGCGAAGAATTCAGGGTTCAAATTTGACACGAACTCTGTCAGTTTGTCTCCCGCCATATTCATTACAGACTGACGGAAAGGATTGGTGTTGCAGATTGTGACCATGGGAAAACGGCAGTTGAGCATAACCAGAGATATCCCAGTTTGTATTGGCCAGGAAAAATACCGCTTGAAGTTATTGGTTACATGTACACCGTCATTCCGATTGCCCCGAGAAGAAAACAAACCAGATAGATTTGGACATTAGATGTCTAGAGGTGGCGATATAAGAAGGGCCCGTTACAGATGTGCGCTCGGCAAACCGCCTGGTTATGTCACTCAGAGTTCGAAGCTCCTTCACTGGTTTTGTTTTCGACATTGCAGAGATTGTGTAGTGCTCCCACACAAGTAACACAGATAAAGACTTAGTGGTCAGCAATTTTCACAAGAATAACTAACACAGGCAGACGTTTTTTTTACCTGTAGATTCGGAATTTGAACGCAGTTGGTATTCGTATGTTCCCAGGGATTTCAGGATCATATGCCAGGGAGCTCCACCGGTATGACGGATATTGAAATGGAGACCTTTGTGCCTAACTTTGAGGTTTCGGAGAGCTTGAAGTCAATTCCCAATGTCTAATGAGTGGGAGGCGCACGGAAAATCTGAATAGACAGGACAAATACTTGGTAAGTGCATGATAACCATCACTCCTATGGGACAGACCTTCATCAGCGAATCATTTCAGTACCTGCCTTATTTCACGGTCCATGCACCTTTAGTTGATTATGTATTTAATGGTCTCGGATGTCATTAACTGCTGATTGAAAGCTTTTGAATCGGTGGTTAACTGTGGACAGAGCCATTAATTCTCACCAATTCCCATCGCTACAGTTTGCTCACAGACACACCAGAGCGTGCATTAGCGACATCAATTAAATTATCAGGGCTAAACTCACAGAGGCACAGGGTGTTACAGGTAAATACTCTTCCGGAATTACCTGCAGGTGACTAACCTGCGGATTTCTTTCCAGTGTTTAACCAGTTATCCCTGGGAAGTGAAATACATGCACTTACTGAGTTTTGCCAGTTATGTAAACAGTTTACACGTTTGCATACAAAGATTCATCGAACATCATTAATTTTTGTTTTTCAGGTGAACATTATTAATTATCACGTTTCCTCATTTGTACATGTTTCACGTTTACACGTTTCGTACATGTACGCGAGAAGGTCTGTCTGCATGCGGCAACCTGTAGGCCCCCCTACCTGGTCATACCTGTTTTCCCCGAGCTCTGCCTGGTTTCCTCCGTCAGCCATTGTGCTGGCCGTCGTAATATAAGTGAAAATTCTTGAGTTCGAAGTAAAACACCAATCAATTAAACAAA
This sequence comes from Liolophura sinensis, assembly GCF_032854445.1. Classification (NCBI taxonomy): domain Eukaryota; kingdom Metazoa; phylum Mollusca; class Polyplacophora; order Chitonida; family Chitonidae; genus Liolophura; species Liolophura sinensis. Next base: position 32,842,102 of record NC_088301.1, read on the forward strand.
TAAAATCCTTGCTGAACAAATTGGTGATGTCATATTTTCTACATTCCTATTTTTTTTCTAATTTATGCAAGAAGTATATAAACGTATTTTTGTCGAATTTGTTATATCTATGTATGTATTATACACGTAGGTCAGCAGTCTTTCAACAGGCAAAAATTATCACCATATGATCGACTTGTCGTGGTTTAAGGGTTTACAACTGGCGTATGAGTATGGGTGGTGGCCAAATAGTCCAGATGTCGTGACCATTTGACAACTATTACATTGTCGCCGAAGCTCTGGTTTTGCTCTCTCTGCTGTAAGTCTTTTATACTATATTCCTGCTTTAACAGGATTCTGCTGGTGGTGTTTTAATACGATTATAGATTAAATGTGATGACACAGCGTTTTGATTAATTCTGGACTAATTAATTCCAATCTAATAAACTAACATCAGTGAAGTTTTTTTTTTTGAAACCCAGTTCTGGTCCTAGGGGCGAGTAATTAGCTACTATTTCAGCATTTATATGAAGAGCTGAACAACTGAGGTAAACTAACAAGAGACCGTGTTTCTCCGGTTACATGTGACCATTTGTCAACTGTCACCCATACTCTTGTTTTACTCTCTATGCTATAAGCTATAAGGACGTTCCAGGTCAATAAATCACAAGACCAATTCCCAAAACAACGTTCAACACAAACTACCAAAGAACTAAGAAATTAAATATAGTATGAGAGGGATTCATGTATAGAGATGCAGTCAAGCCTCGAGCTCACAATCCGCAAAACTTTCCCGCCTCCGCTATTTTTGGGATGTTGGTGACAATAACTGGTCGACATTGATCTCAGGACAGCTTAGAGCGTTATAAATGAAATGAACATAGATATTATGTCTGCAGACTAAAGACTAATCTTGGCCAGGCACCTGACAAAACCACGTGGTTCGGCTTCAGCTTTAACAAGACGTTTACCGGGTACCTGCCAAAGAGGGGTGGTTTACCCCCACCCATACACCTTATACTGACGTCATATAAGTGTAAAAGTCTTGAGTACAACGTTAAACACTACTTAAATATATCATTAAAATTTCTTATAGTCACTGTTATGGGTTTCAATGACCAATGAGGTAAAACAATTTCGGTTTCATCTACCACTGGCAACCAGTACTAACTCTTCACTTCAAGAAATCTCTCAGTTACTAACATTTTTCCACTATTGATACAACCGACTAAACACTGGTTAAACATCAAATTAAGAAACTAACAAAAGATCATATATTGACACTGATAAACGAATTAGCGATATAGATAAATATAGTAATTAATATTTAATAGGTAATATTTATCTATCGCGACATTTATAAGCATCTCAGGGTTCGGTTTTCAAAACTCGAAAATTTAACGCTATATAGACCGATTAGATTACGCGAATAATCAGTGTAAGGAAAAGGAGCGACAATTCAGTATAACTTTCTGATGTCTTTCATGTATTACAATCCCCAGCTCATAACAGCTAACTAAGTTCTTAATAGTTATTGTAGGCTAAGTCGGTTGTAACTACCATCTCAATATATCATGTTAACATCCACTGTATAATTACAGTCAACTTCGTCTGCAGTAGCACTGTGGAACAAGGTAAGGATCTGGTTCGTTCCATGGCAACAAGTCCTTTCAGGTTTTGTTGTTGCAGGAAGTTAGTTTATTACTCAGGATTCGATCTTACAAAATTAATAATTTTTAAGACGGCAATACTGTCGGTGGTACGGCAGTGATAAGGTGTCTATTACTCTTCAAATGCTGATGGAACGTCATTGCCTACGTGTCACATATCAAGTGCAAGACTCGATATTTTGAAATATATGATCAAGGAGAAAAGTATTGACTGGAAGTCGTACCATGACAAACAATTCCTCACGTATGGCATTTGGTAGATGCAAACAAGATTACGGCAAGATAAAAGAAAATGCAGAAAAAAATTCTTCACGACACATATCTGTAATAATACCGATGTATTGCACGTACCAAAAATCCTTCAATGGCGTCTAATACATTGCAGTTGAGAGCACTGCAATTTTAAACCTAATTAAACCTTGACCTTTACATTTTACAGGTAACCAATTACAGGACATACATGTACATGTACATGACTTCGACATGTTTATAACACAGACGTACGTGGGAAGGTCTTCCAGCAACCTGCGGCTGGTGGTGGGTTTCTCCAGGACTCCGCCCGGTTTTCACCCACCATAATGCTGGCCGCCGTCGTATAAGTGAAATAGTCTTGAGTGCGGCGTAAAACACCAATCAAATAAATAAATAAATAAATAAATATCAGACAGCCATGAAATTCAAAGGGAAATATCAACGTTTGCAAAAGCCGTTGGTTCTCGATAGAGATTGAAAAACACCGGACATAGTAGAGCCAGTTTTCTTGAAAAACTTCTAAATTTCCATTTTTTTTCATATATATATATATATACTTCTGAAGGATAACATTTGTTTCTTACTTCGTACAGAAATGGTTTGGTTCTTTATCCTCAAAGCTACATGTGTATACGAACCACTTCCCAATATAATGCAATAATTCAAGAAGGAATTCCATGTGGATAGCCCTGCCTTGGTAATGTATGTTCCTACTTTTTATGCATTGAAATGAACAGATAGAATAAAACAGTAGCTGAGATAAAGGGACGAGAAGCCAATTTCACTAGATGCGTATTACATTTTGTTCACATGACACTGTCTTCATTGCTCTAGCTTTACTCTGCATGCTGTAGTTTTGTTTTTTAAATCAACCCAAATTTGATCCCGGGTCTGCCGACTTTGAGGCGGACGTTCTAACCATTAGGCCACCGAAGCGGTGTAGGATTGGTGAGAGACTCCTAAGCTATTGTGGCGCACTGGCATGCTAATCATTAGGCAACGTAAAAATAGATTTATACCTGCTTGGTATCACCAAATACTGTGGAATACCTGGAATTCCTACAATCTTAAACATGTGTGGAATGTTATAGAAGAAGCTGAAGCTGAAGTCAATGCTCCAGTCGCATTGGTGGCTTAGCCATATGCAGCCTTAGATCTCGAACAGGTCAGTGCGGTCATCCCGGTAATCACAAACTCGGGCAATCGTTTTTAGCTAATAGTCATATCGAAAGTAACCAACCATAAACTTTTCAGGTGATGAAAATTTTATGTTGGATTTTGGTGTCTAACAGGTCAGTGCTAAAATCAATCAATCAAGCAATCAATCATGAAACCAATTCGTAACATCTACATGTATGAAACAGTGTCTAACTTTTTCTTTGCGTTTCGAAATAGAGTGATTTCATTTTCTTCTGTATCCCCCTCTTTCTGAATATTTTTTGTGATACTAGTTTGCACACTTCACACTTCAGAATATCTTTATGAAGGTGAACAGTTCCTCTCTGTATTTACATAACAATATGTAAATACAAGTATGTCCGTTTACTGAATATAATAAATTTCAAGTCTAAAGCGGCGGAGAGGTGGCGTCTTGGCCTATGTACTGTGACAAAACACCATTTGAAGCTTTTTATTTTATCAAGAATTTAAATAGTAGAAGCCTTTCATGAAGCTGATTTAGAGCAACAGTAAATGTATTGTTTTGAACTAATGATGTTTCATTCACAGTCTTTGGGTTTTTGACCAGATTTTCAAATTGATGAAGTAGATAGAACGGCGCATGAAGTCTCTGATAAGCCTATAGGCCTACCGTTTGAGAAGCCAGGAGTAAATGATAAGTGAGCGGTAAAATGTAGATTCCAAGTAGGCAAAGTAGGCAAACAAATACACAAGCAAATTACTAGTAGGAAAAGACCTGAATGAGCACTGTTAGTAATCAGACATCGCAATTTAACATTCGATCAGATAAATAATCTCAGGTGCCTCAGTGAGTGTTCTCCACCCTCCGGGAATACGTGTTTTCACAAGCCTATCTCCAGTCATACGGAAGGTAGATAACAATCACAGTTACGGCCCTTGCCCAGAGGTTTTTTTTCGATGATAGTGGTAACATGTATGCTTGGGGTGTAAGTAGTAACATATGTATAGGCCTTTATAACAACAATGTTATATTATGTCAGGTTCATTTGATAAAACCGTTTTCTCTATATATCGTCTATGAGATATACATTTCGGCATAAGTTCCTCAAAGGAAATGATGAGGACAACAAGGGCTTGTAAAAGGGTTAATCAGGCATGAAGTATATATTCAATATTTATTTAGGGACTCCGTGGCTGAGTGGGTTTGCGCGCTAGGGCAGTTTAATGACCCAGGAGCCTCTCACTAATGCGGTCGCTGTGACACGCTGACTTCTTCTCCGGCCGTACGTGGGAAGATCTGACAGCAACCTGCGGATGGTTGTGAGTTTCTCCCACCATAATGCTGGCCACCGTCGTATCAGTGAAACATTCTTGAACACGGCGTAAAACACCAGTCAAATAAAATAAAATAAATAAATAAATAATTTATTTATTTGACTGATGTTTTACGCCGTACTGAAGAATATTTCACTTATACCACGGCGGCCAGCATTACGGTGGGAGGAAACCGGGCATAGGACAGGAGCAAACCTACGACAATCCGCAGGTTACTGAGAGATCTTCCCATATACGGCCATAGAGGAAGCCAGCATGAACTGGACTTGAACTCACATCGACCGCATTGGGGAAAGTATACCATAGACTGATATTTACACACACCAAATGACCCCTTGTCGGCATATGACTAAAAATTGCGACGTTAAACCACTAGCATACACACATACCATATATACCATAGACTGTTTACTGAAAAATAAAATAAAAATAAAAAAGTGGAAAATACACAGAATCGAAGTGTTTGTCAGGTTTAATTATAATCAATGGCAACAATGTAATATCGCTGCAAACATTTCAATGACAGACTTGCTGGTAATAAAGTATATGAGTTCAGGCTTCCATATAAGAGCTGACCTGCATGTGTTAAATTTGATCAAAAGGTCACTCTGGCCGAATCAAACTGGCGACCTTTTCCACATATGACATGCAGCATTGCCTGACTAACCGACGGCCTTTTAAAGGCAGGATTATGGATTATCTCCTGTTTACTGATCCATGTCGATATATAATCAATTTAAATGTACACGGCACAAACTAATTAAGTAATGAGCGTGAGCATGTAAAATGTATGTGGCTTATTCACATGTCATACGCTGTTCCCACTAATGCCGATTGGTCTTTGATCAGTGGGGTAACAGATTATATTCCAGCTCTCGCTCTTATGGCGTGTCTTCAAAAGAAAAGGTAAGAGTTTCCTTTTACCATAATGCTGGCTGCCGTCGTATAAGTGAAATAATCTTGAGTACGGCGTAAAACACCAATCAGATAAATAAATAAAGAAAAAAGTGCACTAAACCAAATGTGTCTAGTCCTGTATTCCCCAGGAAGTTATTTCTGTGATGTTGCGAAAACGAGATATCACAATTCAAAGTAAGCAAACCCACGCACACTGAGACCATCGAAAGCGCCACCATGTTATTAGTTTTATCCAATCAAACACGAGTTATTTCTATACCCCCGGGAACACGCCTGTTTCCGCTTACGTCCCCGAAACTCTTTTTCGCCCTTTTACCACATGTTCGTTGGGTACGAGTGACGCAACATCGTGTTTGCGGTTGTTCCAATACTCTTTTAAGTCAGCAGGTTTGTTTGGTAGCTTATGAATGGTTCGGTTCACTCCTGGCACAAAGGTTTTTGCCAACCATGCACAAACCTGTCCGCCGAAGTATAAGTGATAAATACATGGGGTAGGCCTACGGCGTTATAAATCTAAATCAGATAATCAAAAATTAAACAGTGGAAACTGCTGCCAGAATATCATTATGCACAGAATTATAAATGGATTATAATTAGAATATTAGGTTTATGTTGTTGGCACATTACAGGAAAATGGGTTAGCGCCATTCCCGTTTCGAAATGCAGAGGTCTTTTAGCCATTTGCCGTCTACTACCATCCCGAACCTATAATTATAAATTGCAAATATTTTTCAGAAGAAGAGATTGCACATTTTCTACTGTGCCGCTTCACTAGAAAGAAATATAGACTCTTACAGTCGCTCTGTACTTTTTGATTTATACATTTATTGCTAATTTAAAAAAGTTTAATAATCTGATTTGCTAACAATATACAGCGTATAGGGAGTAAACCCAGGGCAGGGATGATAGTGTGATAACTGGCAAATGTCTCACGTAACGGGTGAAATACGGCCTCTTGTTAGTTTATGTGGGTTAGGGTTCTATTCTAACCATTCATGTAAATGCTTAGAAAGTAGCAAAATACACGCCCCCTAGCACCATAGCTTATGTCACTTCCGGTATCAGAACATGAATTGCTGCAAAACTATAAAAGCAAAGCCCGGCCTATCCAGCTACAAGTGAAATTTCAGTTTTAAATGAGTAGTCGACAGGCCTGCATATAACATATAACAATTTTCAACTAAAAGATTGTTTTAACTGATAATGACATTAATTACATCAAAATTTACTGATAAAACTGTGGAAGTTATTATCCACAACCATGGATATCTATAATAGATCTATACATTCTGTAAATAATGTGTCATTGGGCTTACATGAAAACTGCTATCTCTCTCCAGGCTGTGTCACAACGACAAATTATCGCTGTTACACCATGCATGGGAACAAAACTACTTCCCTTTTAGCTTAGCGTTTCTGTTAAACCGACCGTATTGCCATGGGGCACGTAACCTGTCTTTTATAACTCACTTCTACTCCAGGGGTGGGATAACGGCATGTCAGTTCAAATACTGGACTTTTAACTGCAAGACAGTAGCAGTGAAAAACCGAACTCAGAGTGGCACAATTTCATCGGGGTTTTTAACAGTTTTGTATGTGAGAAACACCCAAATTGTAACGTGCTATATTGTCAGTCGGATGCTGTGTGAAAAGGTGACTACGATTGTGTGAATATGCCTATCATTCAAATTTTCCATTACTAAACAATTTCCATGGAAACCAGCATTTTGACAGAAACATCCCTAGTTTTAAGTTCACCTCATAAATAATAAAATTCATTATCATTTGATATGTAGGCCAGAAATTATTTACAACATTTCCAGTTTAAATAGGAGACTATAGTTGCTCTAAATACCAGCATGCATACAAATTATGAAACCATGAGCTAAACGATATGTGATCAGGTAGTTGAAGCTTGCAAATTCCAGCCGGTTACCATGGAAACCAGAAATTTATTCGAAACAGCCCCGTGTTAATAGGGTTCACCTCACTATGAACTACATATAACAAATGTGAAATCGTTATCTGAAGGAATATGAATTCTGTTGCAATGGCGTCATTAATATTTGTAATGGAAATCAGAAATTCGATCCAAAAAAGGCCCAAGTTGAATAAAGGAACCTAGTTCAACTCCGTGAAAATACAGAAAATACAGAAGTTCCATATTCTTGAGTATGCATAAATACATAAACTAGAAAAAAATTACATAGTTCATTTGGATCTGTAAGAAAGCTATTAAAGCTATGGGGACTAACACTCAAAAAAATATTCTGTTATTATAACACAATATTGCACCTTCACCAGATGCCTATCACACCTACTGACGCGAAGTATCAGCCGAGACAACGAGGCTGTCATACATTAGAAGTTTGTGACTTCATATTTTCTTTGTTACGTTCCTAAAAAATCATGTTCTGGTGGTATAACTCTTTCTGGAACTGTGGTTCTTGGAGGCGACATTAACTAATCTGTATTGCAGTCAATAAACCTTTGCTTAAAAAAGTCGACCATTAACACGGAAAGTTGGACAATGAATACAGAGACATTGCTTTTGCTGATGTTAAGTATCTATTTATTTAAATTATATGTAATATCGTAATGAAGAATTGTTTACTTACATGGCAGTTCTGGGTTATGGGAGGCGGAAACTGGAAATCCTGGAGTCAACCTTCACCCTGTGCCGGGTACCTGACAAACCCCCTGACTTCAAGCTGTACGCGAACCAAGCACAGGCGGTGTCGAGCCTACGACCTCACTGACAAGGCGCCGACAGGCTGTGACGAGAAAAATCTTACAGGCAAAAAAGCTTTCGATGATCGCTTTTTATATCAGTGATATAATCTTCCTATATCAATAAAATAAAATCGTAGAGATAATATAATATCTGCGTGAATTAAATTCATACATCCTTTTCTGAATTTATTCCAAACGATGTCTTTAATGTCTATACTATTTCAGGTGCTCTACAAATAAAAATAGACCTAAAACATTATAGACCTTTTTTTCTGATGATATGTTCTAAAAGTATGCTCTCTAAAATTTATTTATTTATTTGATTGGTGTTTTACGCCGTACTAAAGAATGTATATACAAGACTGGCAGCCAGTATTATGGTGGGAGGAAACCGGGCAGAGCCAGGGGAAACCCATGACTCTCCGCAGGTTGGTGGAAGACATTCCCACGTACGGTGCTCTCTAAAAAGTAGATAAACAAAAATGGAAGACTAGTATATACTTTGTCACCTATTTTTTGACACAATAAATCTCGCTATCTGGCAGGGACACTTCACAGAAATGCAGGACCATAACAGAATTCAAATTTAACAGTTTTAGGAGACGAAAAAAAGTTTAATCAAATTAAAACTTTACATTGTGAATAGCTTGTTAAAATCATTTGAACATTTTGTGCATGACAATACGACTGGAGGAAGTTGAGCGCAGTAAAATAACAGGAACTTCCCATGAAATTCATGAACGCTTACTGGTATGTGGGCGAAGTTTCTTGAAATCAAAGTAAATATCTTCCTTTTGTTTTCGCAAAATTAAACGCTAAACATTTTCACAGAGTGATGTCAGGCAGGGTTATCATGTCTTGATCGAAGCCCGCATATCTCTATTCACTACATACCACCCCATAGGCATCTTAATTGGATCTGTACGGTTGAGAAGCTGTTACGGAGTGATCTCAAAAGATTCGATATAAAACTGTTGTATGCCATTGAAGTATTTTAAGACGACAATCTAATCACAGCTAATCTAAGCAAAAGAACGCTTTGTCAATAAATACGCGCATGCTGGTGTTTTACATTCAGACTTACCTGACAGGCTTTGGTGGAGACAACAGCTTAAAGAAAAGGTAAGCTAAAATGACATTGGTCCAGTTTTTGGAAACGTGTATTACTTGGCTGTCTTATTATTTGGGCTTTCAGTGCCAGTCAGATAGAATAATCTGAGAGGTGAAGTTATAAAACGTTGTTGATTAGGTCTGAAAATGATTATTCGGTTAGCATTCATGCAAAATCTCTATACTTGTGGAGGGTCAGCATGGATTTTTCTCGAGGAAAGTATCTGATAATTTCTTTATATATACCATTTTCCTCTTAGGGAAAATAAGAGTCTATTGATATATATTGCTTTAGACTCGTATAGTCGTACGTGGTTAATAATGATATACTACTAACCACATGAATGTAAAAGGTTTCACAAGCATTCGACCTTCTTTCGTCGGGATTTTTGTCAAGTCAGCCGGTGACTTTATTTACGTGGTAATGCATCGGCATTTTTCATGATTAAGAATCTACTGTGTTTGTAATACAATAGTTGAGAGTTTGGAAGAGTGTACTTCTGCCTGACTCAAATACATTCAATTTTCTCTAGAAAACAATATCTTTCACAGAGGCTTCAAGGCTGGTTCGCAACTTGACACTGTTGGTCTTATAAAGCTGTTGGTTGTAAACTTCTTTTTGACGCGATCAAGGCATGTCGCGTGAATTCGTTCTTGATTAGAGTTTTCGTGATTTTACCTTTGACATGTTGAGTCTGCTGAATTTGTCATCCCGGCTTGTCAAGTTCTTTCCAAAAGAGTGGAGTTTGTAGTACTACCATGCACGTACATACTCTTTGTTGTATAATATTAGGTTATTGGCGTATAATGAGTTTTATACCTCTGTTGACATTAAAATGCCATGTGGACACTTCTGCACTAAAGTTATGTGTGCTCCAGTGTATCTTCGATCACACTGTTTTTTTCTCACCGAGGGGGCTGTCTTAATCGAACTAAACCGTTGTTCTTTGCCAGGACTGAGATCAGCATCTGGCATGCGCATGAGATACAAGTTTCGCTGAGCCATCTGACCGGTGAAGACTAATTACCTTTCACAAATTTCACAAATAAAGATGAACATCTGAACCATATACGTAATAAGCTCCCATAAGCATCAGCTGTTGCTTGTAGGCTAAATTAGCTGCCACCTGATTGTTATTTACTCGCAGATCTAGAGACAAAGCATGCTTTTAATATCACACAGGCGATTTTCCCTCCACCATTTCCATGTGAGAGTATATGTCATGTGCCTACGTGTAACAACGGGAATAGGTTTTCGGTGCTTAGAATATATAGGCAAACTTGTAGTAACTGGTTAGAATTTCCTTTTTGGCTCAGTAAATTAGTAGAGTTTTGGATGTCGAATCATCAGATCAGAGTTCATAACTGCTCTAGTCCCACCAACCTTCGTCACGGATAACCGAAATGCCACTGGAAAAACACCATCGTTCCTTTGTGACCACTCCAACCGTCAAATTCGGTAATGTAAACAAGACATTCCGCTTTGATTTCAGATGAAACTTGGGGTGATCTGCCTTGCTGTCTGTGCCGCAGTCTCGTTTGCTCAGAAGGTTTGTAACTTTTGTGACGCTTAGGTATTATAAACTTTAACAAACTAGTGTATGCATTAAGTTTCTTCATTTTACCTCAAGGTTTGTTGATGAAGAGGTAAATAAGCTAATTAATGGGAAATCAGTGACTAGAAGCAATGATATGTTACTTGATCATGGTAATTGTCTGCCGAGGCCAATGTTAATAAGCATAATAAAATTTGGACGAACTTACAAGTCTTCATGGCTGATTACGCCTTGTATATTTCATTGCTTTATTTAATCGGTATTTTACGCCGCACTCAAGAATATTTCACTTTTACGACGGCGGCCAACAGTATAGTGGAAGAAAACCGGGCAGAGCCCAGGCCCTCGACTATCTGCAGGTTGCTGCAGACCTTCCCACGTACGGCCGGAGAGGGAGCCAGCATGAACAGCGACCCCATTGGTGTGAGGCGCCTAGGTCATTGCGCCTCGCTGACACACTCACCTCCTTGGTTACCTCGGCTTCTCCCTGTATATTTTATAGCTTAATCCAGAAATCAACACATCTCAGGTTACAAGCTAAAATTTGCGATAACTTCTTGTAACTTTGCCGTCTGAAAGATACATTTACCAAACTTTTATTACGTATTATTCTTTTTTTTTAACAAATAATATTCTCTTTGATGTGTTGAAGGGTCAGTTTCATGCCACGTTTTTAATCCTTTGTGACCTTCGCTCTTTGGAAATAGCAAACAGAAGTTGTGACGAGAACAGGGAGTTATCTGGTGGAGGAGATGATCATCACCGACAGTAGCCGTCAACGGGAGGAACACAGGAATAACGTCACTGACGCTCAAGGCGTCGTTACTCAGCACGTCGTCGTGAAACTCTTCTCAAAGGTAATCCGGATTTTGTCAGTCTAGCATTTGAGTTCGACAGTTTGATTTAGATATAATGATGGCCGAGATGTCTAAACTATTATAACGTGGTCAATGATATTTCGAGTTCAAATCTAGCACCAAAGCCGTCATTATGCATGGAACATTACGATCATGAATTGTGTCCGGTTAAAAATGTTATTAAATGGTATTGGATTGATAAGCTTCTTTATGGACATTACATAATTTAGGTTGGCTTATAACACAAATATAACATCAAAAACATCCATGTTGGGTTGCCCCGTCACAATTCTTAACGGCAGCTGATATCTAACTCAAACTTCTTCACCTCGTCTCGCCACGATATGGCCGAAATATGTTCATCACTACTTTACATCGTAGTGAAATAATGTGGTAATAACAAAACATAAAGTTAAAATAGTCCGCAGTGATCAGCTTTCATACCAATAAACTACATGACACAAGCTCTGGTTAAATGTTGAAGATATACATGACACTTTGGTAGGTTGTGTGATTTAACATCTAAAATTCCTCACTGGACAAATTCTTGTTTCTGTCTCAAGCGTGTGCCATCACTTTCTAATTCGTTTGTCACATCTTCGTGGGTGTTTTTTTTTTGTTAACTATCGTCTTCACATCCCATCTTCCGTTTCCGTCTTTCCCGCTCGAGTGTCTCAATGGTGAGTAACCCCTTTGAAGTGTCCAGATCGATGGGATAGCACAGCTTCGATTCTTACATAAATCTTACAAATAATGAAGCATGAATATTGGTAAATTGCTTACATTATTCCCTATATCTCTAAGTTTGAGTAAACGCAAAATTTTGATCACCTGTATCACATAAACATCAACATAGGCAGATATGAATATAATGAATTCATCATTTTCTTCTGGTGATAGGCGGATATTTAACTGATTATAAATGACAAAAAATTTCTCTGCTCCATTTTTACATTCGAGATAAATCTATAATTTTTTTAGCAAAATTATTATTTCTTCTACCGACATGACCAAAATCAGAAAATTCCTAATCTGACATGCCCGCATTTGTATAAAACTTGCCATGCGTTGTGGCTTCATTGTGTTTCGCGGTTATCTTTCCTCGCAGCTCCGTTTTTTTCAGACAACTTTGTCTCAAAAGCAGATTTCGCAAACTTTAAACTGTGCACTGACTGTAACACCATAAAAGCCTGTACATTTGGAGGCTTCAGCAAAAATCTTCTGACACCATGGCGTATATGACACATGAACTGCGTTTACCGGTTTACTGTATCGTGGTTGTGGAGGTTGGAATAAAGCAATTTCAAAAAATCACTTTTCATTTACCTTACTTAACCCCAGTTTACCTTTCATGACTTTGGTCGGCATTAGTTCACTTTTATTTACCTTACTTAACAATGGTTAGCCTTGGAACACCATTGTTTGCTTCACATTACCTCAAATTACCATACTTTACCGTTGGCTTACCGCACTTAAATCTATGGAAACCGTTTCAATCCATAGTATTTTTGTTATAAGGGATATTTCCTTGCCCACGGAAGCTTAAAGAAGAAGAGTGCTTTGTACTGTGTGTTTCTTCTATTCACAGGGTTTGGTAGTATCATACAGCAGCAATGAAAAGATCTGCTTTGTTGGAGCACTGGACAAGGACGACATGCCAGTACCGGAAGAAGTATTTGACGATGTGACTGTAACTGGACAAGTTACTGTAAGTGAAGAAACGGTCATATATGAAGAGTGCTCTGACATTTTTCGCAGCATCAGATTACGATACTGTTCATATAAAAATACGGCCCTGTTTTAGCCCACCGTAATGCTGACCGCCTTTGTACGGCAAGTAGGCTACAGCGTAAAACACCAATAAAATAAATAAATTTTTAAATAATAAAAACGAATATGTCAATACCTCAGTCCCGATAGCCAGAATAAAGTTAAAAATGAGATTACATAGCTGTAGGGTGTCCAAATTATACAGTCCATTGACAGTTTAACGAATACACCTTTTTTTCTAAATATTTTTAAAATTTTCGGCAAAATCTGATACTACAGCGTACCTCTTGACCACATCTTATCGCTTTATATGTGTAATGGAAGCTTTATCGAATAGTCAAACGGAAGCACCGATAAAACTTCCGAATGACGTGAATAAAATCTGAATGTCTCACCCTTTATCGACATCTATAATTAGACTGTTTCACACAACCATTTAATCCAAGTCTATTCTTGCGTTTTTATCAGGCTACGGAAGGCACGGTTATAAAGGAAAGCACAGGACATGCACAAGCAGTAGATGGCGCTTTGTCAGATCTTCCGGTCGATGTGCAGGAAGCTTGTGGTGATCGCCGCATACAAATGCTGCCAAGGGGTGGTCTCAAAGAAGGTATGTTGGTCTGCTTACTCTGCACATTGTGACTGGGTTGGTCATGCCTGTCGTTTTAAGTCTTAAAAGCAAATAAAACTAAAGGATTTCTATATTATTTAAAAAAAAAAACAAATAATATTGTTTACAGTTGGCTGAAGACGAGGTCTTCATGTGACATCAAGTAACAAAGCCAAAGTTAGTATTTAAAATAGTTTATATATTTAAGCTGGAAAGAGCATGTTCTTCTCAGATACATAAGAGCCGTGTGAACACGGCCATGTCTCAGTTGATTTCCCGCTTACATCTGTTTATTTAATTGGTTGGTGTTTTACGTCGCACTCAAGAATATTTCACTCATACGTTGGCAGCCAGCATTATGGTGGGTGGAAACCGGGCTGAGCCATGGGGAAACAACTCCGCAGGTTGTTATAAGACTTTCCCACCTACGGCCGGAGAGAACGTACTTACACAAAGACTGTTCTGATAACTTTCCGAGGCATATGATTTGATCTCGCTTTTCGATAATGGTTATTTTGGGACTGTAAAAATCGTCTGTATAATGTAGGCTACATGTATATATTTTGGATTCAGGCATAGTTGTTACCACCTTTTCCTTTAAATGTGTCGAAGCAAAACTTCAAATCTGCTCATGTTTAAATCAGTTGATCTTGTCCATTGAACTTAAAACCTTCAATTTCTAGGTCAGCCTCTTAGGCTGAAGAGAACAGCTAAAATCGGGTTACTCCCGCCTTCCGACTGCGGTCGTGAACTCAAATCAAGGAAGAAATGCTCCTCAAAAACCACTTCTTCGTGCTGTAAACAATGCCACTCGTCTATCCCGTATTGTTTCAAGGACTACTACTTTGAGGATATTCCTTGTTCCCCGCCATCGTACGGTGGGGGGTCGCATGGAGGTTCCTACCAAGCAGGCTCACAGCCAGACTATAGTTCCTACGGCGTGCCAGCATCACCGCCTGGTGGGCACTATGGTTCATACCATCAACAAGCAGATCCACACGGAGGCTATTAAATGCAGAGAGTATTATAACCCAACTATAGGTCCTTCGACATACGGGCAGCATTGTAGATATGTCACCGTATAAAACGGGCCACAGTTACAAGTATGACATTGTATGAGAAGAAACCGAGATTGCGAATGTCCACGAAAGCATTTATTCTGTGAGATGTACATTGCGGACTTATATACTGAAGTTTCTCAAATAAAAAAGAGGAAAGTCGTTTCCTCTCCATTTTATTATACTGAATAAATGAGCATTTTCAAACTGACTTGTAGTATTTGATTCTATTTGAGTATGAACACGTTTCAAAAGTATTAATAAAATTGTAAATTTTACAGTATAAAATGCTGGCAAATGGCTGACCAGCAAATTTCGCGGTATAATTACAGTAGTGGGGAATAAATCCATTGATCTGTATTATATATGTACAGCATTATGACCTTTGCATGTAACAAATAATTCTAAATGAATGTAACATTTATGTAGAGTTACAGTTCTTTGTGACATGCCGTACACCCATTATAGAGTACGGCGTAAAACGCCAATCAAATAAATAAATAAATAAATAAATAAATACAGCCATTATGCTTGTACACGCAATACTATCAACAGAAAAAGACAGTGTTTTTTCACTCGAGAATATAACAGTGTTTGTTTTAGAGCTCATTCACATGGTTACACATCTAAAAAAAGTAATTTTGTTACATTTAGTTACAAATATTTGTTTCATACAGCTAAAGGGCACTATTCTGTAAATTGACAACATAAGTCAATGAACATATTCCCCGCTGCTGTAATTATACAGTGAAAATATGCTGGTCACATATCTGCCTGTATATATTGCCGTAAATA
Organism: Liolophura sinensis; assembly: GCF_032854445.1. Taxonomy (NCBI): domain Eukaryota; kingdom Metazoa; phylum Mollusca; class Polyplacophora; order Chitonida; family Chitonidae; genus Liolophura; species Liolophura sinensis. The sequence goes on from NC_088301.1 coordinate 32,857,885, forward strand.
TACAGTTTTATCAATCGTTCCATTAACATAATAATTATGGATTGTTGAAAACACACACCGCTTGGCAGATTGATTATGGTTGGTAAAGTGACATTAAAGTACCAAAATGTGGCCTATGGTTGAAGAAATACATCAAGAGTCCGGAAAGTTAATGGGTACTGTCATTATCCACCATATACGTGAGCGTTTATACTTAATTTTTTTAAAACAATTTACTTAATAAAAACTCTCAAAGATTCACAGATACACGTCTGTTAAAGAAGATTATATCAACAAGATTTGATGATGCATGCTTTTTCGGTAATTCAGGGGTAAGAAAATAATAATACGGGAAACGGATATGTGTTGATATTCAAAGATGGGTATGTTGATAATGCCATGGTGTAGCGTAAAGAAAATGTAGGCGTGCTCTGGCATTTAGGGAGTGGTGTGTGGTTAAATATTCAATTTGTTCGACCTTTTCGTCGATAGAGGTCACACGAGACATAGGTTCATTATATCATTGTAGAACAGTGATTTTTCAAGTTTTTGGGCGTTGGTGATAGTAAGCAAATGGATATCCGACGATGTTCTCCCGTGTAGTCTTATGTACCACTTATTTGTTTCTGTGATTGTACCTATAAACAGGCTCAATTAAATTCAACAACAGTCTCTCTCTACATAGATAACCAGTTTGCCGATGTTAATATATAATTTTTAATTTTTTTTTATATTGCTGTATCTTTGACACACACTGAGGCACTCAGCTAGAAGTCATTTGCTAATCGTGTTTCAGGACAGATACACATGGTATATTCTGAAAGAAGATGTTTTGAAAGATGAATTTTTATGACATGAATGCATACATGTTTCAGGCTAAGCAGTAATAGGGCAATTTACCATGTAATTGACTTGTAGACAAATCTGATTTAAAATACCATCGCATCGTTCAGATGTGAAAATCCAATTAGGTTTATATCTCTTGCCAAATGACTCGCAACGCTTCGGTTAAATCGACATTGTTCACACAGATTGTATCTGCATATTTAGTTGATAGTAAGAAAGTTAACTGTTATGAAAATCATAAGCATGTGAGTAAGAAGTCACCAGCAGCCCCTGTCAGTCCATCAGCCACGTATGCTTTGTGTTGTCTTACCTCTGAATTCTCTTAAATAACTACATGTTTTAAAAATGTGTTATAGTCCGATATTAACTTTAGCCCAGATTAAAGCGGCATTTATTTTGTATTAGGATAAGAATGGTATTACGATTTAAGTCTGGCTTAACTTTAATACACCTGACCTAAGAATATCGTTTGCTCCTGGGTGAGAAAAGGGCAATCATTAATTTGATAACGCTGTTCGGATCTACACCGAAACCGTCGTGCGCAATAAACATATTATTATACGTTGATGAGAAAAAATGCTGCATCCTCTTAAACCTCTGCCATCGTCTGATACTGACTCCCTACCTTCATTGCAAAGATCACGCTCAGATTCGGACATTCTACGTTACTTCTGTTGCAGCTTTTTAAGGTTGCGCGATACTGCCTGTGGTATAAGGGGAACCAACCAATATCAGTTGAAAGGACGTCACGGTGATGTGGTACCCAATAAATTACAGTCGCAGATGAGTCGGTGAACTACATTGCATGTTGTTCAGAAGTTGTTGAGAAGTGTATTAGGAATTTAGGCCCGGTATTAACTTTAAAATAATCCAGACGAAAGTCTAATTTGTTTTCTATTAGGAGTTTAATGGCACCTTGGCATTTTCTACTGACATCCGTTAATTTCCTTGTGTCGCAGGCAGTACTGGGCCTCGGGGAAAGCTGCATCAGGACAAACACTATTCGCGTTTGGACTTGTTCAAGGTTTTGGCTAAGCAAAAGAATATCTGAATCCGGAGGTGCAATGTAGTTAAAGAGGCATACAGTCTATACGATAGAAGAAGTTAAGGGATTAGAGCCCGACTGCTAGATTCATCTGTTTAACTGCTTAACTACAATGATAAAATCTGGAAGGCAGCAGGGGGAAAGGGCAAATCTACGTCACAGTAAAAACACAAATCCCCCTCTAGCTAAGGGACACTAGAGTTGTGCCGTATCTGCAATTTTGAAGAATCGATTAAAAATGCCCGGGATCGAGGTCCAGATTAAGATCAAAAATGTAATGGATTGGTGATTGCTTCAACGACATGCTGTGCACAAAACTGCATTCTAATAAGTCTATAATATTTACCGTAAAGTTAGATAGTCAGACTAAATAAATACTGAAACAAAACGTCCTCGACAGTGGTAGCAAGAATAATATTTACGTCAATTACACGTAGTTTTGATGTCCTAGAAAAAATATTAAACTTTATATTAGAGCCCACTCTATAAAGCCCACTCGTGCATAAATGGATGTATTGATTGATTAAATGAATGGTGATTCTACATTATTTCGTTTAAATCACGATGGTATTTCGAAGGTATAACAGACCCCCGGCAATGCTGATATATGTATTGTGAGGCCTGACTAAAACGCCACATCGCACCTCTCTGTCACTGCATATACTGTTTCTTGGTTTATCACCTAATGCTGAGCATTAAGCCAGAGAAATAAATAGATTGTCGATGTTAAATTCTCCTGGTAGCAGCACTGAGATGTAATAACTGCGTCATGAACGTTATGGCGAACAGGCAAGTATAGGTGCTACAGTTTTGAACATATATGTTCTCTTCACCCATAATAAAGCCTGTCTACCGATTGGACGAGCTTGTCAGGAAATAATGATATGTATCGGTTTCTTTTGTGTGAAATTCGGTATTCAATCTTGAACCTTCAAATACATTTAAAATATTTGTGTATTATATATTTATTTATTGTAAGCTCATGAAATATCGAATACATACCGATGTGCAGTGGTTAATTTACCCTTGTCATTCCGGGTTCTTTACCTACAAACCCTGGTATAGATAAAAATTTTTGAATATCACCGATACGGCTTTAAGTATCAATCAAGGGGATAAAAGATAAAATACAAATGCAGTGATTCACTGTTCTACATTTTTGATGCAGTCAGATCGTCGTTTTTGATAGAGATACAAGCAAAGACCATCAAAGAATTAAAATTTAACAACTGAATGTCAAGCCACACAGTCATAGAAGAGATCTGCAACATATGACATCTTAATATCACTGTTCTCTTAACATCTAGCATTTATACCTATATACATATAGAGTGTGTTGTCTATGGACAATATTAAATGTGGGTTATTTGCAAACAATGCCAGTATCTGTGTCTAAGAGACACAGCTGTCAAGCTCGATAATCACTTGTAGTTTAAGTGTAACTAAAACGGTTCAAAGGTACTTTCAGGATGTTATCACAGCCTGGATGACCTGGTTTGTTTGGATGTGGCAGAGCTGGACCGGCTTTTCTCATCTGATCTACATCCGCACTTTTTAGCCAAGCGCGAGAGAACCTGTGAGTTAAGAACAAAGGCGATAAAGACATAGATTCCTTGGCAGGAGTTGAGAACAGTGAAGGTGTACCAGAGACCAGGAGCCGGGAAAGCATTACTCAGATATCCCACAAGCCATGTAAAGCACATCACCGTGGATATACGAGCATAAATCACGAGAGTGTTACGTTTGGTCTTCTTGTCCGTCTGGATAGACTGGGAAAGCTTGTTGATATTATGAATGCTGTAGACTACATAGGCGAAGAATGTAATGTTGACGAGAATATGCGCAGTTACTGGGGCTATGAATGCAATTAAGAGTGCATTGGGGTCTCTGATCCAGCAAACGCCGTCGCGACCGTACCCCACTCCTGCAGCGGTTGTGAAATGTACAGCAGCACACGCAGACACAACAGCAAGAGGAACTGACCAGCCTACAGCGGAGTAAATCTTAAACCTGACGGACAGCTCGTGAGGAGAAAGCTTTACTTGGGTTTTGCCGCCAAAGGTCTTCGCCAAGTCGAACGCCATTACATTGGTCCAGGCGAAAGACGCCAGCCAGAAGAAATGCTGAATGATTGCTACAGCCACGCAGGACTGATTTAGGCGCCAGGCCAGTAGTCCACCCAAGACAAAGCATAGTTGGGCGACAAACATGGCGGCCGTTAAACTCATGACGCATTTACCAGGCAAATTCCTCATGTCCGGAAAGAACGTGTATATTAGGAATGTGGCCAAAAGCCCCAGGAGAGACAGAGAGCAGCCGACTGCCGTAAGGGCGAACTGCACTGGATCATCAGTCTCTTGTGACGATTGTCTTGAGCCCCTGAGTTGATCTATCTCCTCAGAACACACCAGACTTATGCCGTTGATTTCAAGCAATGTTTTCAGTTTTTCTTTCCGTATTGGTATACCATCTCTCCCCAATAAATTATCTAGAGCCTGGACTGAGTAAATGTCCAGGCTACAGTTTGTCTCCAAGAAGTCCCCACAAACGGCGTATTCGGCGTCTTCAAGACCAATGTCGGAACTTGGAATTCGACGAAGACTGCTGTTTTCATATTTATGTTGACGATATTGAGAAGGATAAGTGACGGATTGAGAGCTGATTATCTTGTCCACTAGCCTCCATTGTATCGCAAGGGGAAATCGCAAGACGTCTCCGATTCTTGTAGAGTCTGCATTTCCATCCATCCGTACTTGTAGGTGGTGATAGAATTTGTCGAAGGAATACTTCTTCAGCCTTGTAGTGCACACATGTTCCAATGGCCACTCAATATTGCTGAACTGAATTGTGTCCAATCTCCAAATGTTATAGGAAAGGAATGGACTGACTGAGGTCAGTGAGGCGTTAGAAAGTTCAAGAAAATGCATTCCCCTGCTGTTGAGAAACGCTGTCACACGAACTTCACGTGCTTGCCATTGTGAGCCACTTTGCTTGATATCAAGAACTACTGTTGTGTTGCAGAAATCCAAACTGGACTGTTGTAAAATATCACTGATGTCATCGATGACGCAGCCCTCTTGTTTCGGCATGATGTTTCCACTGATGTTGAGGAGAAAAGTTTCCTGTGAATTACTTAAGAAACTGAATTTATAACTAGAATTGCTTACTGAAGTTTCGGCCATATTGGTTACATCACTGGTGTCCGAATCTTTTTTCAAGTAGAGAGACGAAAAATCAAACAAAACAGAAAAAGCAAATTGTCCGATGTCCACCACGGTGGTAGGAACTTGACTGAAGGGCGTCCAGCATGTGTAAAACCTGTCTCTCAGAGAACTACATGCCATGCAGTATTTGTTCCTCCCGAAGATGCTACCGAACATTTGGCGAATTACTTGGGGTTCGTAGATGGCTTCACACAATTCGGACAGAGGGTGGTTCTCGGGGCATGTGTCAACATCCATCTTCACACAGAAAGAATGGTCCATTGTCAGATTGGAGGGAAGCTGTATCTTAACCTCGCAGATCTTACTCTCCACCTCGGAGAAAGTTATGTTCTCAAATGCTTTTTGTCGAAAGTAATCAACATACTGATCGGACTGGAAGCAGCCAATGATATGGCTGAGTGGGGTGAGGGAGGAGGCTGGAACGCCGTGACACACCGCACAATAAATGTTCACATAGGCAACACCTACATCATTTACGAACGGTAGACTCTCAGCCAGGCTGTCAGGGTCGCGATTATCGCAGGAATTCTTCACGGGCCCTTCTGGGTAACTTGCCGGACATTTAGCAACAGCATAAAATGGCTTTAAGTTATTAAAATTCGGATGATGGGTACAAGAGTAACAACCCTTTCCTCCACATAACTCTATTGGCATTAGGTCGCTGAGTGAAGGCTGGTCCCCACATGTTCTGTGATAGTCAGGACAACACCAGTTAAGACTCACACAATCAGGATGACAAGAACAGTAGAGTTCCGCAAAGTCTATCTTCCTGCCACATTTCCCCTCACACGACATCGCTCTGCATGTGGGCTGGAATGGATCCTGTGTCGCCGGCTGCGTGGTTGTGCTAAGAAGCACAGCGTCTGAAATTTGTAAATGTACTGATTAATTAATAGAATTGAATTTTTCCTGTGTAAACGGTTTTGAATATTATTTTTTATTTCATGGAGTTTTTTGACGCGCGTTCTTCAAACTTCACCTCACAACGTTTCAACGTCTAACAAGGTTAACAAGGGTCTGAACTATTTTAAGCGAAACAAGAGGTGTGGTTACTTCCAAGAAAAATTCCCTAAAAAAACAAGGGTCGCAATCTCAAAACTTCATTAATCCGTTTTGTCCTATTGTTTTTGAATGCTGTCACCAGGTTATTGTTAACATGGTTCTCCAGAAAAGTTACGAAACATGCATTTACGAACCTTAGTGAAAGAGTCACCTGATTTGCACCTTGTGAGAGATATAATAAATAACAGATAATCCTTACCATAATCCGTGATATTTACTGATGTCTTTGGAGAAGAGCTAATTGGCATACTGTACAAGGATGAATCTGCTGGCGAACACGTTAGATATGCTGTAAGTAACAGAAGCCATATTGCATGCTGGAGCGGCATCCTTGCAGGCGACTCTTTCGAAGACGGGGATTTAGGTAAGAGATTTGTTTGTTTGTGGCATTCCTTCTTACGACTCAGTCTTGGCCGTGGTTATCAGCTTTTACTTGAAACCAGTTCTTTATTGCCGGCTTTTATAGAGAACAGTTCTTTAATGTCAGCTTTTTTAGAGAATAGTTCTTTATGTATTTATTTATTAAGAAGGATCACGCTAACGGCTAATGACGTCCACGTGGTCAAACAAGTAACCTATTAAAAAAAACAACACGGCACTTTCGCCGGCTATTTACGACTTTTTACTTTCTTTTTCTTTTCATGGTAGTCACTATGGTGTGAGTGGTGAAAAGAAAAACTTGTTTGTACAGCAGTAAACGGCCGTTGCACAAAGACAAACTCCAGCTTTACTCTATGTTTTATTCAATGGTTTATATGCATAACAAATCAAACGTCTATTATGTAAATATTATCCATACCTATTAGTGCATATATATTTTTTCATGTAATACACGGTTTGTTGATCTTCGCGGCCTGTTGATAATAACCAACAGCTGTTATTTGAGATATCGACTCCTCACAAAGATAAAGAAAACTTAATGTTTAAACAAATATCTTAATCAGCCTCAAGTTGGAACATGCTAAACGCCGACGGAATGACAGACAGACAGAAGTTGTGTGTCTTACATGTACATTTACTGCAGTGAACATCAATGCTAGAAGGCTGTCATCTTTAGCGCCATTGGGGACTGTTTTACTGACCTCATAAAACAGAAAAAACATGAACGCTGCTCCAATTAAGTCTATTAAAACATCAAAAGTAATATGATAAATGGAATCACAGTGGCCTTACCTACGCCTGAAACCTAGTCACTTTCTCACAATGAAATGCTGGTTTGGGTAGTTAAGTATAGCTGCAGACAAGGGCGAAAATTTATTTGCTAACAGATCAGCAATAAACCCAATGATATGACCACAGGAGTTGGTCATTGTTAAGGGATATTGTTATGGGCGCCTTCTGGAAGATATAAATGACTGAATACCAGTAGTATAGACTTTCCGAGTTCGTGCAGCAATTGCACATTTTAACAATTACTCGACCTCTACCCACAAATGTGCCATATTGTTACTGGGACATGGGTTGTCTGCCATATGTGCTAGTGTTCGGAACTTAGCTAATTGTAAGTGAGAAAGAGAATCAGTAATGTTGTCCTCTACTCCAGGGGCATGAACGGCCTTCAAGATTGCATTATGAGACATACACTACAAAGTCAGAATAAAGCGAATTTCATCATTGGCGTTGAATTGGAAGATGCCTTCATTTGCACAGTATAATGGCCACAGCCCTATTATCACACCAAAAGACAACTCCTTTGTTGAAAAGGAGATTTCCCTAAACCATAACAGCTAGATCTATCGTAAAAAATCGAGAAAGGTTATGTCAAAGCCTTGCTTTACCCATTTCACCTGCCAACCGCCATACGATCCAGATACGCCAGTACATATCCGTATTATATCGCTGGATGGCCAAAATCTGTTTAAAAATACGATTAAAATTTTCCCCCAAAATTTGCCAGATACGGAGATCAGCATTCATTCCAGCGGTAACTCGTGTGAAATGGTGCGGCTTCTGAGCGTGACAGGTAATCTTCTAAAAAATGCTCTCCTCGGTTTAACAGGTCTACAGATAAAGTTTAGAGTCCCTAAACCAAATGAAAGACTGTAGCTCCCTCAGTCGCAGATTTTCTCCTACAAGACATGATGTAAGTCCAAACTCAGCTGTTGCACCTTTTCACATGACAATCGTATTTAGTTGGCGTTAGTGTTTCTGTGTCAAACTCTTTGTCGATCCTTTGGTCTTTTCCTCAGACACCGGTATTTAAAAACTATCTACAATGTGCTAACTCTTTGGAACTCTTTGATTCTTCAATTCTTCTTTGATTCTCCATCTAGATACTACCAACAGCCGCCGTATTCTACAAACGTACTAAAAGTATTAGATGTGGTACTAGATCTGGTAACAGCCCATTGGTAGAATCGACAGGATGACAGCCTCGAAATTTAAACCTCAAACGGTCAAAGTCCTTCTGGTACACCGGAAGAAACTTGATTTCATATTTGTCTTGGCTAAATACACATCTACTGAATTAAATTGACCGCATCGTTAATACAGGGCACACCGAACCAGATCTTTGTAATCGTTAAATGATGCACCTTCTGGACAGCATAAATGATGTATGAGTCTAAATTCATAAAAGTCATTCAAGTGTATGTAAGCAAACATGACAGATGCAGGGTTTGAAACTTCGCACTTTGGTTTATGTAGCAAAAACAGAGATGAAAGCAGTGAGCACTTGCATTTTCCCCATTATTTACAAGTGACAGGAAGCATATCTGCTCTAAAATGGAAAAAACAGTGAAATGATAAACCCGTATGTCTGATGTTTAAGCGCTAACAATCATGAACTATGTGAGCAGACATGAAGCAGACAGGAATTTCAACTCGACCTTTTAGTTTATACAGCATACACAACGGACTACATGTCCCACACACATCATCGATTGTAGCTCCATAATGAAACTATGAATGGCTCACAAAGTTTATAAGTATGCAAGGCAATTGTCGCTGGAACTCCGGCGTCGCTACTTTTAGCTGAATTTCATTCTTCTCCGTAAGCGAAATTTTTTTATATGACGTTAAACACAACTCGATTTAGTAAATAGATAAATATACTTATAAAGTCTTAACAGATGTGCCGTATGCGTATTTCCTTTGTTCATGATACATTCATGCTCCAAAGGATCCTTACAATGAACCTATCAATTAACCATGCTTCCCCATGTTATAAACAACAACGGCACTTTTATCAGAGCGTATGGGCACACAATCTCGCGTACCTGTTATGCCGGAAATGGTGTATTTGCAGAAAAAATAATATTTCACTCAGATAACAGTGGTCGTGTTAATGTGTTGAAACTATACACCTAATATAACGCTTGAAAAGCCTCTTGTCATACGTAACCGAAAGAGCGGCAGTTATAGCACACTTCACACAAGTCTTACTGTAGATATACAGTTTTTCTGTGTACAGTAACGAGCTATAAATTTATCAAACACTGGGATCTCATTGGCAATACACATTTAAAGTTCCCATAATGCAACAGTGTTAACAATAACTATAAGACGAATTCACAATTCACCGACTTGTTTTCGTGTATCCCATAAATGCAAATACAAACATAATTTTACAACAGGATAATACATGTACAAACACAGAGTAGACAAAATAGATGAACAAACACTGAGTAGACAAAAATACATGTTCAAACACTGAGAAGACAAAAATACATGTACAAACACTGAGTTGATAAAAATACATGTACAAGCACTGAGTTGATAAAAATACATGTATAAACACTGAGTATAAAAATATGAGTATTTTTATAGGATACATAACATTCATTGTTCGAACAGAAGGTAAGTGGAAAAAACTAAATAGATAAAAGTTTACTCTTTCTCCATTTCTTTTCTCCCCCTCAACCCCTTGAGAATATTTACAGAAAACTTGCAATGAATTTATAAAGTTCATAAATGATGGCAATAAATGTGAGATTCATACGTAATTGCCATTTTGTAAACTGGAGTGGTAAATGTGATAGCCTGCGGAAATCCTCAGCGCAAGAGAGAAAGAGAGAAGGCAAACCTTAGTTGAGTCTAGGGAGTCAACCTGCTCGGTTTTACGAATATAAGTAAACAAGTAAATGCAACTTACATCAGTGACTGTCTCACACCAGATCATCAAACCATTTGTCTGTATACATGGGAGGACGACGAACAACACTGGATTCTACTTTAGGCCATGAACAGAACCAAGGTGCTGTAAAAGTTCTTATGATGCCAAAGCCAATCGAATATACACCATCATTGTGTAAAGTTGCAGGCAAAATGAGTATACGAAATTCGATGGTAATTAAGTTAGTGCTGTGAATCTACAGCAGATATTTGTATAGAGCAGTTTTGTAACTTCGTAAAGTGTTTACAGCACTATGGCTGACTACAGATATTCTATGTATGTACAGAGATGATACACATATGTGCGGTCTCCGAATACACTAGAACTGCTCCTTTTGTGTGTGAGGAGAGGATCTATTCTACAACCGCTAACTCAAAGTCACCTAATGTATGATATCTGGGGCGGGTTATTTGTTTGAAGATATGTACTGCATGTACCAGAAATTTAAGGACTCAGTTTGTCATTTGCCCTACTTCATGCAGTGGTTTGTAGAAGCAAATGTCATATATGTCTCATTTCTGGCTTACGTGATCGCATTAAATTATTTCCCGTGCTTGGATTGGTAGCCGGTCCGTTAGTATGTCGGTCAGTCAGTCGATCGGTAGGTCGGTTGGACAGAGGGACGGAAGGGCGGACGATTGGAGGTGGTTTTAGATGGAGAAAATCTGGCAAAGCGACCTCTGAATGCGCCTCATGTAAACCCAGTAGATTAATTAAATTCTTTTTATGTTTTGTGACATTTCTGCCCGACACTGTCTACAGTACACGGCCGTCATATCAGCCAGATATAACACGTTGTAACAGTTCTGGTCGACAATTCCTTCCTACAACATACGGCCGACATGCCAGATATAACACATTGTGACATTTTTGACCGACCTTGTCGATAATTTCTCTCTACAGTACACGGCCGTCATGCCAGACAGGTATAACAGGCTATGACATTTCTGGCCGACACAGTCGATAATTTCTCACCACAACATACGGCCGACATGTCAGCCAGATAAAACACGTCGTGACAATGCTGGCCGACACCGTCAATAATTTTTCCCCACAGTACCCGGCCGGCAAACAGATATAACACGTCGTGACATTTCTGGTCGATACTGTCGATAATTTATCCCGAGAACATACGGCCAACATGTCAGCTAGATATAACACGCCGTGACATTACTGGCCGACACTGTCGAAAATTTCTCCCTGCAGTACCGCCACCATTTCGGCCAGATGTAACACGTCGTGACATCGCTGGCTGACACTGTCGAAAATTTCTCCCTGCAGTACCGCCGCCATGTCGGCCAGATATAACACGTCGTGACATTGCTGGCCGACACTGTCGATAATTTCTCCCTACAGTACCAGGCCGTCATGTCAACCTGGTATAACACGCCGTGACATTTCTGGTCGACACTGTCGATAATTTTTCCCCACCACTTACAGCCGCCATGTCAGATAGATATAACAGACACTGTCGATAATTTCTCCCCACAACATACGACCGACATGTCAGCCAAATACAAGACGTCGTGACATTGCTGGCCGACGCTGACGATACTTCCTCCCTACTGTACAAAGTCGTCATGTCAGCCAGATATATCACACGCCGTACTATGGTATATTTTCCTCATACACAACAGCGACCAACCCACATCGATCAGAGGTAAAGATACCAAAGACAAGAGTACAACTCTACAAAGGAAAGATTTGAATCGTCAAGTAAGTAGTAAATTAGGTATTTTGTGTACGATATAATTACAATTTTTGAACAGCATGCGTACTACTTCACTCGTATTGTACAGAGTATCATGCGAAGCGGAGTAAGAGTCACATACATTTAAAAACAGTTGTAGAGCTCTGGAGGAAGAACAAACTAGACAGATATCATCAGCGTATATTAAGTTGTTCACGAACTGCAATATTACAGCCGACATTAGCAGTGGTTAGCCGAGTATCTAACTCATGAAGAAAATTTCATGATACTGTCCTAACCTTATTTATTTATTTCCTTGATGTCTTACGCCCTACTCAAGAATATTTCACTTAATGTAGCGTTGACCTGGTTCAGTAAATATTGACACTATAAATGATGAAATCCTTTCAATTAAATCTCTCTGCGGCATAGTGCTTTAGAAAGTAGAGGAATTCCAAGTGACGTTGTGATAATACGGTTTTTATGTGTGTCGCAAACCCTACTGAAATAAATTACCCTTGTTGAAACAATTATTCAATAGGGGTTGCAGTCGCATGATGAAATAATGATTTCTTCAATAGGGGTTGCAGTCGCGATATTAATGAAATATTATTTCATTAACATTGGCTACTATTTGCTGCTGCAACCCCTATTGAAACAATGCTGTTTCAGTAAGCACAATTACATTTATGACCCTTATTAAAATAAGACGACTCGACACCAAGTTATGTTCGTTGAATCTTCTATTTGTTAGTACTATGTAAAATTGTAATATTGCTAGGTTTGATATAAATATACTTTTTGGGGAACAGGGAATGGGCAAGGGTTAGAGTATATGTAATACTGTCAAATATTCTTGTCCTACTTGAAATACACAGCTCTGTGCCCAAATTTACGGGAAAGATAGCTATTTCCTATTACAACCTATGCTAGTTAATTGGAGTTTGTACACAGGTCCAGGGTGATAAGTATTTTTATACGTATTCTTTTGAAACAGAAAATTCTTACAAAGTTGTGCTGTGTAACAGATTATTAATACTTTTAGAAGTGGTATTTTTGTCTCTTGGGTCTCATTAGTTTCTGTCTTTTTACAGAGTAAACAACTTAGGTGCATGTGATCAGTGAACAGATTCAATATTCGCCCTTCCATCGTCTGCTCCATAGCATAGAGTCATTTCCATTTTAATATGATATGGGTTCTAATACCCATTGAATGACTTGCGGTAGATCTTATGCTTTCCAGAGACTCCCATTACAAATAAATAAGCAAGGAAAAATTGCTTTGGCCCTCTTTATTTTCGATTATGTCTTATCTACAGCATTCTGTGTTTAAATAACTATTCTTGAGAAAGACTGTACAAACGGTGCAAATCCTTTGTACTTCATTGTTTAAGTATAAATGACCATGAGTTGGAAAAGGCGTCAAGAGCGCTGAGAAATTCATTTTCTGTAATTCCTTTTATTTGTTGTCTAAATAAAGTATGCCGTTTAATATGAAACTTACTGTCAGCTGTATTCACTTGACTAAAGTTGGTTTAGTCGGTTGATTGATCGATTGGTTCATAGGGGTTTAGTACAGTTAAGGCTACAAATGTTGCTGCTTAACATAAAATGTTCTTTAATCCTATTTATTTATTTATTTAATTATTTGATTGGTGTTTACGCTGTACGCACTTATATATATTATTATTTCACTTAAACAACGGCGCCATGACTATTGGGGGAGGAAACCGGACCAAGTCTGGGAGAAACGCTCGACAATCCGCAATCTGATGGCGTTCAACCAAAAAGAAAGCCACCGTGAGCTGGGCTTGAACCTACGATCGCACTGGTCAGAAGCCTCTTGAATCAGAATTATGAGGTCCCTTCATGTTACACTGAATTCAGCAAGTTTTGTGAACATGACAGAGCAGAACTACCATAAAACAGGATTTTCAGTAATATTTAAGCTCCCCCCCTCCCCAATGCCACTAACGCGTCGTGGAAAAATCGTCAACAGCTCAAAATATATGTAGAAAATAAAACACTTTCTGATATTTTCAGCACGTTTTATTCTATCAGTTACAGAGATAATGCCTTTGAAACTATACTACTAGTATTACAAAGGTGTGAAATATTTCAAATGGTGAGAAGAATATGCGCAAAAGTGAATTATTGAAATAAATCGTCTTTATTTCAATTTCCGGCGCAACCCCTATTGAAAAAATATTTAAATATAGGTTGCAAGTGCAACCCCTAATGAAATAATATTTCATTAGGGGTGACGACTGCAACCCCTATTGAAGTAATTGTTTCAGTAGGGGTAATTTATTTCAAAAGTGGTTGCGACATATGTGAGTGTCAATTTTTTGCGTGAGACGTTTTGCCTCTTGTACGTGTAGTTCATGCTGGCCTCCTCTTTGGTCGTGTGAAGTGGAAAGGTTTGTCGACAATTCCTAAGCTGGGAAAGTCTTGTCAGCGGATGGTCGTGCGTTTCCCCCTTGCTCTGCCCGGATTCCTCACACCATAACGTTGGTCGCCCTGGCATAAATAAAATATTCTTGAGTGCGGTGTAAAACGTGTTATATGCACGACTGCCGTCTGCCTCTACCTTAGAATATTCCAGAATGCGCCCAGTTCGGTTCCTGTTTGTTTACATCAAGTGTTCAGGAATTTTCTTATTCTGGACAATTCCACCAGGCTATATAAGACGGGAGAGAACAGAGAAGAGAGAACAGAGAACGGAGAGAAAGGAGAATTATTGAGTTTGGATGCTTTCGCTGTGTATTACTTTAGTAGGCCTTTTGTGCTGAATTTTGGTGTCTCTATAGCCTCTGGCTTTGTTATATCCTATCTCCACCGAGCACTTGTTCAGTCTGAACTTGTATGTTTAATTTGTGCTCTTGTATACACAGTGCTTATTAGTACACGGACCCTGTCTGTGGAATTTTGTGTATATTTCGTCATACACTCAGTTATACTGTGGATTTTCCCTCTTGTGAATTTTGCCTCTGAGCATTTATGCCTATGTGGTATATATATTGTGGAATATATGCATCTGTTTGGACTTGACACCGTAAGTACTTTAGTATTTGTATAGATACTGCTATCCTTTCTTGTTAAACTTAAGTACTTTAGTATTTGTATAAGTCTTATTATCTGTTCTTGTTAAGCTAATAAATTGTTGTAAAATAAAATCTGCTGGTTTTGGTTTCTTTTTTGAGCGGCTAAACTGTCGTGTATTTCGAACAAGCCATCTCTTTATAATACAGACAGTTTGGGTCGTAACAAGCGCCAATCAAATAAATGAATTCTTGTATATACTAATGTCTTTGTTGTGACAGTCTGGTATAGTGTAGTGTTCTGAAATCGTAATTATCCGAGTTCTGGATGCAAATACGTTATATATACAGGACTTCAAACATATGCTCTCTAATTCATCTTGAATAATCGGAGTCAAGACCGTTTTTCCTTTTCTCAAATTCAGTTTTCTTTCTTTGTCAGGAATATACCACCATCTGGTCACCTCGCGCCGGTATCCATATGCACAGAGACAGAAGTCTATTTTGTGGCACCGACACCGCATCAAGCAAGTCATTTCACTTGCTCTGCAATATTTGGCGATAAACCAAGACGTCTAGGCCATCTATATATATGTGTATTGTCGTTGCCATAAAGGTGGGGAAAACGCGAAAATAAAGTAAACTTCAGAAGAAAGGTTGTGACAGGTTATTTGTAAATATGATCAATATTTTTTCCGAATATTTGGAATAAAGGACATTTGGAAATAGTTTTTGTACGGCGGGTATTTGGAACCACCTCTTGCTATATATCGTCTTTGCGTAATTAGGTCCTAAATAACGATCTAACTCCTGTCCTATAAATATCTTTGGGCTTGGATTTGGACTTTCTGACAAATGTTTTAAACCAGTATTTTGATCATATTTATGATATATTTCTAAATATTATCATAATTCAGATTTAACACGTTATAAACAACAAATCTCATTGAAATAAATTTATAGACAAGCATCATAATATGGAACATTATTATGCAAAAAAAAAATATTATATCAAAAGGTGGTTCAAAATACCAACCTTACAAAAATTATATTTAAATTTCCTTTTCTCTGAAAAAAAATCGAAAAAGTATTTAAGACAATATATACGAATAGCTTTTCACAACTTTTCATGTGAAATTTGCATCCATTTTATATATTTTTCTCGTGTAATCCTCCATTTCAAGATGAAAAGGGAATGATATGCCACAGCATGCTTGTTGAAATTGTGTAGAACAACACTTAATTCACCATACATGGAAAGATCCCTGTGCTACACAAATAGAAATACATCTCAGCATTTACCCACAGACAGTTTGACAAATTAGGTTGCTCACATCCATGTCGTTAGTGGGTCAGTGCAGAATAATGAAAAATCAAAAGTGGTCCAGACACCTTGGACATTGAAGACCAGCTCTTTGTATTTAATTAATCGTTGGCATTTCTCCAGGGCGATCCAAACTGTTGTAGAGCCAACAAACTGGCTTGCTTTAGCTTTCTTGTGAACAGTCTGTGTGGTAAGGTTAGAAGCCAATGAAATCTGGGATTGTCTATGCAGACCCAAACAAATGAAAAAATATAGTAGCCCTTTGATACTGTCCACAACAAAGCGTTCTGGGATTCAGGAAACTTCTGAGATCTTCCAAAAGAATCACAAAGCTGAAACTGACACCATCTCCTTTAAAAAACTTTATTAATGAGTTCCATCTATAAGCTGTTTTCCTTTCATCAAAACAGATGCAAGATAAAATTCAATAACATTGATCTTAACATCAAAATGATATCTCATAGCACTAAAGCACTAGAGAAAATAAAGGTCATTTACACAGCCATTAGAATTATTAAAGAGTATTAAAAAATCTCCCCATGGGGTTATTGCTTTTTATTCCCTAATCCACATTTGAATATGCCACTTTGATAGATAGAAATATTACAAAAGTAAGGGACGGTTTAGATGATATGATATATGACCGTGTGAAGAAGAACCAAAGTGCAGAATGAAGGAATTATCTTTGTACTATCTATGTATATTGTACAATATACTCTTTTGCCATTCTGCATGGAATAATTACTGGTACCACTCAAGAGTAGGAGCATAAATAATGATAAACATTCTGCATGCTAGGCTTACTCAGTGAGAAAAATTTTGTCAGCAAATCAATATCATTTACAGTCAGACAGATATGTACATATATACACCATATACTAAAAAAAATTTTGAAAATATTAATTATTTGAACTGAGGGAGCAATAGTATTTTCTGTTACATCAAATTATACTTTATTTTTGTCAATTTACAAAACTGTTCTATCATTCATGTTAAAACTTTGATTTGCCTATTTTTATGGCAACAAACGACAATAAATGAAAAAATTATGTTTCTTTTTTTTTTTAAGAAGAACAAACAACTAAGCAAATTTCACAGAGGATAATGTCATTGTACTGATACAAAAAATCTGGTGAGATTTATTTTGTTTCGCATGAAATGATGAATTAGCAATGTTCCCACCAACCTACAGTGTATAAAGATACCTACCTTGGCAGAGTGATGCTATGTTTTACTACCAGTATAGATAATGTCATGTAAGTTGGATACAACAAAACAGAAGTTGGCATAAATGTCTGCCACGTCCACCAATAATAAGCCAATGAAAACTACATGTACATGTACATATGCTGAATATTTCTATCTCCACAAAATGAAACTGTGGAAAAATTGATATTAATCCTCTAATTGGGACCTTCTAAGAATACTTCTGTCAAATGAAAGAAGGTAAAACCTGGATTAGTAAAACTCCAATGATGATGTAAGAATGAAACTATGTACAATGTGAAGTAATGAACTACAATTCATGATCATATAAAATCAATGCTGATGAGAAAACAAAATGGGCAAGTCACAACACTACAGTGCTGAAAAGCCTAACATCATAACAGGCAGTTTAACCTGCATGGTCATGAATAATTCATAGAACATGTACTGTGTATATATCATGCTCCAAAACATAACAGCTCTTAATGGACAGTTACCCTACATAAGAGTATTCTATACATAATATTACTCAATGTGGATACAATGAAATTAGAGTAAGCTGTTTTCAAAATGAGATAAAGATTCTATCAAGGGAGGATTTACTAATATCTACATGCACCTGCATAGTGTTTACAGTACACGCTCTCTAATATCACAAGTTCAAAAAGGCAAGATGAGGTAGGCAAGAAAATACTATTCACAGCAACAACCTGTGCTGGCAATTTAAAAAAAAAAGAAATTTATCATGATTAAGTGATAAAACATGTAAAGAAAGACATATCAAATTGTATTTGTAAAAATGTTGATATTAGTCCAAATGTGAGAGTCGAACATACCCAGGGTATTCTGGTGGGAGAGTCATAATGTAATTTTGAATGTCACATCTGTGCCACAGAAAAGAAGTCTGGTGGTGCGTAGCCCCCAAAGACCCCACCTAACCTCCACCCCAATGCCTCCCACCAGCAACACACTTACCTTTTTTCTTTTTTTTTTGTTAGGCAGACTCCTTGATCCTTGGCTCGAATTCAACTGGCCCTGAACAAAACTAGGACAAAAGCTATTACTGGTCATGTTCACACATTGTGAAGAGTGAAATTGTGCAAATTGTATATCATAGCATTTATCTTGCTTTCACTTCAACCTATCAAACTTGACCAGTCACTACTACAAACTGTACCATCTGAACGAGCTTTCCCAGGCATAAATATAGACAGCACACATGATTAGCTGATGGCCTTCTTTTAGACTGGTAAACATATAGTATGAGGAACCACATCTACATTTAAATGAGAACTGAAATTTATCAATATCAATGAATCATTTACTGATATCAATAAATCATTTATCAATATTGATAAATGAATTAGAGATATGAATAAATATTGTTTCTTGTTGGTTTCAATGGAAATGAAAGCTCCCTCTATGTTGCTACAAAAAAAAGGCTGAGAGAAAATGTCTGTGTTTTACAAGGACTGACGTAGCAGGGTCAACCATCGAGGAAGTAAGGAAGTAAGGCAGCAGGACTAGAGCTGTCTCTAGAGAATTTAAGAAGCAGACACTGCACTGCTTACGACATTAGTCCAGGAGCAGTAATCATCAGAGGTCTAAGAAGGTGGATTTATTGATACTGATAAACAGTGGTTGTTATCGTTACCACAAATTCATTTATTGATATCTATCGCTAATTCATTTATTGATATTGCTATTTCATTTATTGATAAATACCACTATTTTAAATACCACTATTTATCGATTTTGATGAATGATTTATTGATGTCAACAATTCTCGATTAAATGTTCATTTGGTCCTTCATACATGTATAGAGCAACACATTTCCATCAGCTCCACAGTGTACACTGTAATTAATTATTGGTGATTCCAAGTTCAACAGTCTGTTCCAGTTCTGTTCTATTTATTCAGTCAGCAACATTGCGGTATAGTTACCAATATGGCTGTCAAGCATAATGATACGGGTATATGATATGATGATAAAATGATATGCTTGATAATGGTAATGCTACCTATACCGAAACATTGCCAACTAAATAAACAGAAGCTGCGATGCATATATTTGCTGTTAGCCAATATAATAACATTTAAAAACTGAATTAAAAGCTAACCTTGTATTACCATAGTACAGTGTATCAGTATATCATAAAAGACATGAATCAGTACAACAACAGCACCACATGGCTGCATAAAATACTTAATGATCTCCATGTCACATCAGCATATAACCCCAGCTTTGCTCTACACTGCACCAACATTCCTGACACTACATATACATATTTGAACAATAATTCAAAGTATCATTAATCTCCCCACATTATTATTGGTGCAGGCTTGTCTAGGGTGGTGTTTACATCTCATTAGCACATCGACAGAGGCTGAAACACGCGTTCTCCTGTAGCAAACCAGCTGCTTCACATCTCCATGCTTAAGTATGAGGGTTGATCACTGTTCCAATGTATCTCCTGTGTGTATAAAAACCAGTTGCTTCACATCTCCATGCTTAAGTATGAGGGTTGATCACTGTTCCAATGTATCTCCTGTGTGTATAAAAACCAGCTGCTTCACATCTCCATGCTTAAGTATGAGGGTTGATCACTGTTCCAATGTATCTCCTGTGTGTATAAAAACCAGTTGCTTCACATCTCCATGCTTATGTATGAGGGTTGATCACTGTTCCAATGTATCTCCTGTGTGTATAAAAACCAGTTGCTTCACATCTCCATGCTTAAGTATGAGGGTTGATCACTGTTCCAATGTATCTCCTGTGTGTATAAAAACCAGTTGCTTCACATCTCCATGCTTAAGTATGAGGGTTGATCACTGTTCCAATGTATCTCCTGTGTGTATAAAAACCAGTTGCTTCACATCTCCATGCTTAAGTATGAGGGTTGATCACTGTTCCAATGTATCTCCTGTGTGTATAAAAACCAGTTGCTTCACATCTCCATGCTTAAGTATGAGGGTTGATCACTGTTCCAATGTATCTCCTGTGTGAATAAAAACGTAGAGTGATGTAGTATCACAGGCAGGTTGGGAAAGTCCGACATCATCATGTTATGCCTGTGTCCATATCCGTCAGAGGCACCTGTATATATTCACCGGCGGGAACCTCTAAGTTGCTTTTGTGACCTCCACAGCACTGAATCTTCTGCCAAGCAAGACGGACTTTGTTTCCTGGAGAACTGACAAGAGAACAGAGCAAGCTTGTGTTTGACAGATGTTTATTTAATAATTAAAAAAACATCACACAGTAATAATTTCAAATAACATTACACGTATTTACTTTGTTTGCTGACAAGAAAGCAGAACAAGTTAGCCACTGAGAAATGTTTATTTAAGAATAAAAAAAAATACCAAGTAATACTTTCATATAACATTACAATATTTAAAAGTATTATTGTCTAAAACACATGTGCTATACTGATGTTAAATGTCACCCCATATTCCTCCTTATATTAGATGAATATAGTGTGAGAAACCCCAATAATTATTACTGTTTAATTTCTACAACATAAATCAAGTTATTCCTCTTTACATGTAGAAGATTTTTTAGGGGGTACAAGTTTTAATCTTCTATATTTTGCCCAGGCAACCTAGTTTATGACTGATTTTGTGTATTTGAAGATGAATCTGTTCTCTATAAACTTGTAAATATTTCCATTACACATACTATATACAATAATTTGGTGACAAACATTTTCACTCATAACATGCTGGAGGTAGTTTTAACAACCATCGGTGTTAATACTTGTACTTCAAACAGAATCACCTATAACAGTAACAGTCTGTTTTCAATCAGCATTTAAATGTTTTCAATTCATGCTGAATTTACCTTGTTCTGGGTACTGGATTTAAGAAAAGGCTATGTTTAACATGCTCAACATATATGGATAGGAATACGCTTTTTTCCACCTTTCCAATAACCAAAGGGTGAGAGAGAAAAACCGTTTACATTGTTCCCAACAACCAGTGGGTGAAATGAAACACCCAACATATCTTTTTCCATTAACCACAGGAAAAACCAGGTTTACAAATTTCCCGAAACCAGCACTGAAAAATAAACATGGGTAGACCATGCTGACAATATCCTCAATTCTGTAAGACAGGTCGGAAATTGGAGGTCACGTGATCACCCTTTCGTGTCTAAAACCAGTAATGTTGATTCGTGCAATAACGTTGGGAGGATCGTTTTTTTCACCCACGTCGTTTGTTACTAAGGAGATCACATGGTCTCTAGTTTCCGATCTGTCTTCCAGAATACTTTAAGTTGTACAGGTAAATACTCTCTTTACCATGTTCCCAATATCCAGATGACCATTCTCACTTTACCATGTTCCCAATAAACCAGAGCTGAAAATTCTTGCTTTAGAGTTCCCCTTAACCTGGGCTAAAAATCCTCGCTTTACCAGGTTCCCAATAACCAAGGTTAATAAAATGACACAAATACCTGATCAGATCTGAGGCAAATCTGATTATGGAAGTCGAGTGTGATCAGAATGCGACCTGTGACAGCAACTTGCTGGGCAATATGTACTGTAGACAACATAATGTGACGGACATGAATACACCTTATACTACCATATTATTTTACTGCTGATCGTTGAATAACGCTAAACCATGAATTTTCTGCTTTCAAACTCCAAGAGGAATCATGCCAGTTTAGCTGGATTTTGACCAGCGATATATTTTACATGAATGTTGACGGAAAGCATTCAGTGCTGGAAAGCCATGAATTTTCTGCTTTCAAACTCCAAGAGGAATCATGCCAGTTTAGCTGGATTTTGACCAGCGATATATTTTACATGAATGTTGACGGAAAGCATTCAGTGCTGGAAAGCCATGAATTTCCTGCTTTCAAACTCCAAGAGGAATCATGCCAGTTTAGCTGGATTTTGACCAGCGATATATTTTACGTGAATGTTGACGGAAAGCATTCAGTGCTGGAAAGCCATGAATTTTCTGCTTTCGAACTCCAAGAGGAATCATGCCAGTTTAGCTGGATTTTGACCAGCGATATATTTGACACGAATGTTGACGGAAAGCATTCAGTGCTGGAAAGCACTCCATGTTGGAAGGTGCCCAGGACAACAAGCCTTCTGTTCAGTAGGCCAGTATTCATTCACACAATGGTATACAGCTACACAGCACTACATATATACATCAACAGTATTCACCAGCATCAAGGTTAGTGATTAAGGGAGGAAATGTTATTCACCAGGGATCACTTTACAGAACAGTACATAAGTACCTTTTCGTATGTTAAATCTCTACATTTTAGTGATCAGTCTCAAAATAATTAAGCAAATGCTTAATATTTGTAGTATATTTTCACATAATGCTTCACAGTGACATAATTTATAATATTTGTGTGGAAGGAGTATCTCTTGCCAACAGCCTATAGCAGTGCAATCAGATTTTGAATCCCGTTTTAATACCCTCAGATGTAATTTCATTTGCTAAAATTGAGGGTATTATGCTGATTTGTCTTACAATCAACATCCACTTTGATCACTGACAGTTTCTACAGGCTGTCACAGGCTCCTACTGGCCAACAACCATCATATGTGGTTCACATAAATGGTGTAAATGTACATTTATGTATTTGTGATTATAATAAATATATAAAGGGTTTTCCATCTGGTTTAAAGGAAAGTGGAGATGATTGACTGACCTCTCAGAAGTCTAATGATCATTTATGTCACTGTTAAAACTTCACATACTTGTGTACTGCTAAACAGGCATGTCAGTTCTAGCTAAAGTTGAGAAAATATGTGCCAGAACGTTACAGACATACGAATACGATAGTAATCCTCCTGGAGAATCTATCAGACACCACTGCCAGAAATCATCCCATATCTTTGAACATAAGTGTATACATAACCATACTGTCATGTGCACAGCCTGCATATAGTGTATAAAATAAACTGGCATAGCACATAACACATGCAATCAGTAGCAGACCTGATATTCAAATTTATTCATCGAACCGTTTTCTCCTTTCTAATCACTCAAATAGTTTGTTTCTTGCTAAAGAAACCAAATGTTATGTCAGTGTATGGATGAAAGTTTTTACAGGTATATAATTTTACCTGTTTTTCATATCCTCTGAGATCTGCTCTAAACTACGTCCCTTCGTCTCCAGAAGAAAGATGAGAATAAATAACACAGATGCACAGCAGATTCCACTGTACATCAGAAATGTTCCTCCCACACTGAGTAAATCTGCAACATAATCCAGGATTCTTAAAAGCACATCACAAAAAAAAAAAAAAATGAAATAACATAAGCAAGCAAGGACTATATGATACCCGATTCCAGGGTAACATTATAGTGCACTGTAGGATATTTCACTTATATGACAGCGGACAGAATTATGGTGGGAGGAAACCCACGACAATCTACATGTTCGCTGTAACAATGTGTACGCTATCTTTAAAAAAAAAGATAATGCATAAAGCCTTTGTGTAGATGAAGTTCAGAAAAGAACGCAGGCCAGGAATGGAAAAAAAGATCTGACAGGGAGACAAACTAGATTTCGGCCAGCAGGATGCTCCTTAGTCAGTGCTAATATTTAAATGTAACGTTGAAGGGAAAATGTCCATCGAATATCTGCTTTTATTATCAGAATGTTGTGGCGATATAATGGTCCCCATCATTCATTCATTCTAAAAAATGTAACAGTTTTTGTTTTTTGTCACTCAATACTCTATCCCAAAATTCTATGTTAAGGACAGACTTAATATTTGGATAGCTTATGTTCATGCTGGCTTCCTCTCCGGCTGTACGTGGGAAGGTCAGTCAGCAACCTGCGGATGGTCGTGGGTTTCCCCCCGGGCTTTGCCCAGTTCCTCCCACCATAATGCCAGCCGCCGTCATATAAGTGAAATATTCTTGAGTACGGTGTAAAACACCAACCAAATAAATAAATAATAAATTATAAGTACTTGCTTTAATAACACCAAATGCAAACTTAATATGAAAGTTCATGTATGAAATCACTGGTGAGTCCCAGGATTGAATTGGATTATGGGTTAAGAGAAGTGAGCAGAGTTGGAACGACTACGCCGTTCCTGGTACCTGGCACAGTGCATAACCTTGATAGCCAAGGGTTAGTGCTGTGATCAAAGATAATCTAAGCTTAAACTGCCAGAGACCATACAACCAATGAGATAATGTACTGCAGTTTACCTTAAGTCTGGTACGTAAAAATGCTCTTTCAGAATCACATAAAGGCCTTAAAATGATACCTATGATGCCAACATTTAAACGATACATGAAAAGGAACTATAAAACAAAGATTATGTTTCCAGGCCAAATGAAGAAAAAATTATGTCCCAGAATTTTTGGTAAAAAATTTTCATTTGGGTTTTTTTTTTTCATTTTTTTACACCTGTTAATTACCCCCTCTATATTATGCATACATGTATATTCAACGGTCAGGTTTTTTCACAAATTACGTCATCAATGATCTTAGTCAAAGCTCAGTAAACATCCTCGAGCCCGGTGAACCATGTCACTACGGTGTGGGCAAGGTGACATGAGCACAGATACTGCATGGCTTCTTGGGGCCAGCTTAGCGCCCCCTCTGCATCCCCATTTGGTCTGTTCCCACACCCCTGCCCCCAAAGGGACAGACCCATTCGGTCTGTCCCCCACAGAGTTCTTCTTAAACAAGGATAATCTTTGATGTGACCGCTGTAAGTACTTAATTTTCCGACTGATCGCTGGGGCCTTAAGAAAACTGTACTTTGAAGCCCTTTTTAAGACCTAAGGTGAAAGTTAAAAAATTTGTGTGTACCGTTATATGTTATCACACAAGATAATCTGCAAATTAAGAAAAATAAACAAAAGTGCTTTATGTATCATGTAAGTTTTCTGATTAGAAACTAACTAAAGTTTACTAAACTAAACTCTTGGATAAATCAATAAAAATCAAGCAAAATGTGTCATTTGAAAAATGCTTAAGTTTAGGTGAAATACAGTACATCTAAAAAGTGACCACAGTTCTAGCTTTACCAAATTATGTATTACAAACCCAAGGAAAACTCAACGGAAATGTTGAAAGACAGCAAAGGGCTTCCAGCAACCTGCAGAAGGTCGTGGGATTACCCCAGGCTCGGCTTGATTTCGTCCCACCATAATGCTGTGCACGGCGAAAAACACAAATCAAATAAATAACTAAATAATGTTAGAAGTGTATTAAAGTAAGGCAATGGTCCAAAAAACAATACAACACACTCGATACGACTTACCCATGAGATTCAGGAAGGTAAGGGATACCACCAGGTTTGTGCCCCAGTTAAGAACTGTAGCTAAGGCAATTGCCCGTCCCTTCACAGCAGCTGGGTAAATCTCGCTCAAAACCAGCCATGTCACTGTAAGTAAATACCCGGTATACATAAATTGTTACCAGTTGACAGCCTGAGTTGTCCTTATCAGTTCCAGTACTAAGGACCAAGGCTGATGCAGGTCAAGGGTTGATGTCCACTCCAATATCAACATTTACCAGGCTGTAATCTATTTATCATGCCATGATATAAGTAAAATATTCTTGAGTGCGGTGTAAAACACCGATCAAATAAATCAATAAATTTCTGAATGACAAGAGCACAGGGGACACATCAATACCTTGACAGGAATAACCTCCTGGTTACATGCAAATTAAATACATTCAAGAATAAATGGCAATATTATGTTATATCAGTTCAGCTGGAGAGCTATAACACTACTACATATTGATAGAAGTAAATATTTTTACGGAAAAACAGAAAAAAAAAAAAAACCTGTTGAGTTAGCTGTGCACAAATTATATAGTTAAGAGTAATAATAACTACGGAAACAAGGCATTCAGAGAACACCAATATATGTAGCTTGCCTAACTGAGCAGTTTTTAAAACTGGATAATGCTCAAATCAGGTGATAAAGTATTGACCTCTAAACCCAAAAAAAGTAGACTCCGGCCGTATGTGGGAAGGTCTGTCAGCAACCTGCGGATGGTTGTGGGTTTCCCCTGGACTCTGCCCGGTTTCGTCCCACCATAATTCTGGTCGCCGTCGTATAAGTGAAATAATCTTGAGTACGGCATAAAACACCAATCAAATAAATGAATAAAAAAAGTAGAATGGTTGACCCTGTCATACACAGATATCATGTTCTAATTCGACAGTGCTAAAATCTTGCCATTATCAACAAGAAAGATCAAAATTATTATACTGTCACAACTAGGACTGTTTAATGTATGCATAAGGATTGCGGAGCAGAGACTTCATATGTATGGAGTTGTAAATCACTGTGGTGGTAAAAGACACTGTGGGGAATTGGTGCACAAATTTACCCCAAAGGTCTTTAATATGCAAGTTGCAAACTCCACTTGGCAATCCATGTACAATGGGAGGCAATTGCAATTCTATGAATAGCTGAGCAAAACGACTGGTCCAAAACTTGAACCATACTGCCACTTCCACCGACGACATCTGATCCTCCAGCCTATCACAATACCTCTCCTTACTTTGTGAGGTGAGCTAAGTAGGAGGAAAAAAGTGAGAAAATAATGGAACGGATTGCTCTGGATTTGAACCCAAGAATGACAGGTACCACACACAATGGGACCAGTACTGTGAGCCAGCATCCAGATAATGTGGCTTCGATCTTCAGTTCATGGACAAGAACAAAAGATAGGAAGAATACACTATTGCAAGCTGGATGTCCCTTCTCACAGTAAAAGGTAGTGAAAAGTTTCATGCAGATTACACAAAGCCAATAGACTGTAAAGTCTTTTTTGGGATTATGTGAAAACCACAACTTGAAAGGGAATAATTCTTTCAAATTCACAATCCTGAGGTCAAGGAGGTCTCAGGTATGTTTTTCTTTGATCGAGTTGTGCATTTTTTATAGTTGAGCTACTTTAGCACTATTCTCATTGGTAAGTTAAATTTACAAATGGAAGGAATTCATATTAGGAAGTTTTAAATTCCACCCAACTATATAGTCACCTGTACCAAATTTGAAGAAAATCGGTTCCGTGGTTATAAAGAAGATTCTTAATGGGTTTCATATATATCCAATATGGCTGCTACACATCCTTAATATGCACTACTTCAGATCATGTGCAAGCACCGTGTGAAGTTTCAGCAGATTTGGTTTGGCGGTTTTCTCTGTCGCTACATAGTCAAATCAACCTAAACACCCAGAATCAAATCCAGGTCTAGCAAAGGGTTTCCTAGTCAGGATAGAAGTTTGTTAGTTAGCCGTCACGTGCTCTAGATCCATCCACCCGTAAAATCTGACTACGCCTTCATGTTAGTGAAAAATTCTTGATACAACGTTCACCACCGAGAAAATAAATAGACACAGGCATAATCCATGATATGTTACATGAGATACAGGTACTATATAGACGACACCTGGGTTAATAATACAAAGTGAGCGGTGTAAACTTACCTGGGCCAAAGCTTAGTCCATAGGCTCCACAGAAGAGCATGAGGGCAGCCAGTGAGGCATACCTGGCAGCCATAGGCATCTCGCTGGGGGTAGGGTTAGGATGGAGGTTTGGTGAGGTGGAGTTAGCAAAGCTACTATTTATAACCTCACTCCACAGGGACAAGTCTGAGGATGAGTGGGGAGTTAGGCCTGTGGTGCTCAGGTCCAGATAGGATGAGTGGGGTGAGGGCCAGGAGCCCCCAGTCAGGGGATGGGTGAGGTTATAGGGCTGGGTGAGATGGAGACTTGTGGTATTATCCGAGGCGCTGGTGTTGAGATCCCTACAGGGGTTCAACATGGCTGTGTCTGGGTCTATGTCTGTTAATACTCCCAGGGTCAGAGTGGCTAATGCCATTACAGATGCACCAGTGACTAGCAACTTCCGACGACCCACTTTATCCACTAACATCAAAGAGATCACCGTGGCAATAACCTGAAAGTGATCAGAAACTGAATTTTTATTTGTACAGCTAATATTCATGTTAATCTAAAAACATTCCAGGGAAGCTATACTTATGCAAGTTTAGATCAGTGTATACAAAGTAAAACATATCAGCTGGTATCAGTCCAAGACACAGACAGTCCATAATAAGCTGAGTAGGCATTTCAGGAAACTCCCAAGTTCATGCAGGTCATGACAGGGCAAGGTGGGGGCTATCGCGAACTGACTTTTGGTGTGATTTTATGGCCGCTGCAAACAGTGACGTTGAGCCGACAGACTTGGCTATGCGAGATGTATATTCAATCTATCAAGTACCATAACATGTCGCCTTATAGCTGTGTGAGTTGGCGAGAGTCCTGACCCTGTCTCGTCCATATCTGCGTGAGCGCGCGGGACTCCCGATGTGCCGACTCTGCCTATTCTATAGCACATTAAGAGGCTAAATCAACAAACCAGCAAGAGTCTGTGACCTCACTGCTCAGCAGTCACAGAACAATGCTATAGATGATTAAGCCTGTGACGGACCTTACATAATTTCATTTATCTGTTGTTTAATTGGTTGGTCTTTTCTGTTTATCATTTATTTATTTTATTTCATTTAATTTCTTCTGCTATACATACTCAAGGCTATTTCACTAATACGACAAAAGCCAGCATTACAGAGGGAGAAAAACAAGCCCATCCCAGGAGACACCCACTACCATCTGCAGGTTGCTGGCAGATCTTCCAACATCCAACCAAGATGAGGCCAGCATTAGCTGAACATAACCTCACAGCAACTGCACTGATGAGAGGCTCCTGGGTCCTTGTACTTTGCAAACATTTGGCCATGGAGGCCCTCTTGAATAGCTGGATGCTGTACAATGATTTCTGTAGGCAGGAATAGAGAGTTTCCTTCTCACAGATTCATTAACACATACCTTTACTGCTCCCACACCAACTGTTGCTAAAGTAGCTGCTGTATCACTATGGAAACCAACTGCCTTGAAAATGGTTGGTGCATAATACAGAACATTTGGCTGACCAGTTGCCTGAAAATATCCAAAAAGATACCGGAAGGGCATTTTAAACAACATTATTAAATTTGTAACGAAGTCTGTCTGAGTGTTCTTGTAAGATTAAAGTAAAACATCCAATGTCACTTCCAAAATGTTTAATGAAAATGTCATCTGAAAAATGTTAAACTGAAATAAAGTAGTGTGTTTTACATAAGACAGATCCATAAAAATGTTATAAAAATATAAAATGGTTAAAACATACCTGTTGGAAGAATACAAGTCCAGCGCCTATCAACATTCTACCTCTCATATTAAACTTCTTTCCAAACAGCTCGCAAAGTGTGCGGTTCTGGAAAGTTAACAGTATGCCTGTAGTCAAGACTCATATTCCTGTATAATGTGACAAGTGATATATTAGAAGTATCAGTTCTTGGAAAATTGCTTATTCCTTTGATTGGTGTTTGTGTATACTCCTGAATTTTTTTAATTACACAGTGGTGATCAAGTTTATGCACGTTAAGGGTGGAGGAAACTGGGGTGGCAGAGGTATTTATTTATTTGATTGGTGTTTTACACTGCACTCAAGAATATTTCAGTTATTCAATGGCAGCTAGCATTATGGTGGAATATTTCAGTTATTCAATGGCAGCTAGCATTATGGTGGAAGGAAACCGGGCTTTCCGCCCGTGGGAAACCCAGGACCATACGCAGGCTGCTGGCAGACCTTCCCATGTACAGCCAGAGAGGAAGCCAGTATGAGCTGAACTTCAACTCATAGTGACCACATTGGTGAGAGGCTCCTGGGTCATGAGTGGGGCAAGTAAACCACAAGTTCCTTTAGCCAGGTACCTGACAAACATCATGACTTAACATTGCCTGATAGTTGAATCTGATGCCTCTCACCTTGAAACTGGTCAAGAACTTTTTGACTATAACTAGAAGAATGCTTTACACAAATGACCCTATCAGTGCCCTTCCTGGTAAAGTACTTCTTTTCACACTGAGTCACAATTACATGCACATGTGGCAAATGCAGCTCATGAATCTGACACAAAGAAAAAAGTAATTAATTTAGTAAACCTGATAGTCCTACCTTTTCAGACAAAATGGACAGTCTTATGGTGGTAAGCTCAATGGACACGTCCTGCTTTCTTCTGATCTTCTGGAGAATTTTTTCTGCCTGAGATATGATCATAAAGGCATGATTTTAACTTGCAGATAAAATTTGTGTATTTCCTTGGAAATGACCTGTGGTTGTGATGCAGCCCACTGTTTAACACTGATGGGTGGCAGGATTTCAAAACAGACACTTCACAACTTTATGACCAGAAGATCAAAGTTGTAGAAACTTTTTCTAATATGGGACCCAGACTTTTCTCAAAAGTGATTTCCCTTGAATGTAATTTTTAAGGGGTAACAGTCACTTTTCAAGACAAGAAGTGACTTAGGCTTTCTTACATTTTGCTAACAATAATCCAGCTGTTGAGAGTTTGAATGAAGAATTCAAATTAAAATCTGCCATGTTTCCTACTTGAAACTCTATACATGTACATACTGGCTGAAAATTTCTTCTTCATATGTTTCCTGCTGGACGACATATGAGTTTGTACATACTACATCATATAGCCAGACTTGATGGGCTATGAGGAACACGGCTCTGCATAGTGCACAAAGATATGGAAAACAGGAGGTATAAATAACACAAGATAAGCACATGGTCATGCATGTGGCATGAATGAAACAAGTGACTACAGGGTAATAACATGTATTTAGGGCTAAACGGGCAAGGCCTCAATAGCTAATTACATGTACACCCAACTGCTTACTGGTATACGGTACAGAATCAAGAACAGGTTTTCATGGTTGAATCCAAACAAGCTACATATACTCATTTGACAAATGTACTGAGAAGTATATAATATGCTAGAGAAATCAATGCTAATAATGAAAAAAAAATTTTGTTTACACTATTCACCAAACTGCATTTCAAGTCAAAGAAAACATACCTCTGCTTCTTTCTGAGCCAACATAAGGTATCTAGGGCTCTTGGGCAGACACAGCATAGCCACCCCCTGTACAGCTGCTGGTATGATGGACAGGCCAAACATGTACCGCCTCAAACACAACAACAGATAGCATTCTTATGAATGAAAATACCACATTCAGAAATTGCTTACCTTACTACTTAAGAATTTTTAACTTATACAATGGCATTCAGCTTTATGAGTGGAAGAAAGCAGAGCAGTTGCAGAAAACCACTGTCCTGTGGAAGGTACAAATTTAGTAGCATTTGGTAGCATTCTTAGAAAACAATAATCATTATTATTACTGATTAATTTCCTAAATCAATGTTCAATCACTTTTCTCAAAGCTGCCTCCATGGTGTGAATGTTGGGCTGATATGGGGATCACACCCTCAGTAAAATCTCTGTTTGGTCAAGTACTGGTAGCTTTGAACAGTAACAATTATATGTGTGCAGTAAATGCTTAAACCATCATAGCATCTTAGCCATTATAATTTACAAAAAAACAACTAACAATGACCTTTTTTTAAAATACACTTTGGACTATTTGAAATATTCTGAATCAATACTTTAACCCCCTTTATACATTTATTGATTTGAATGGTGTTATAAGTTGAACTCAAGAATATTTCACTTATATGATGGTGGCCAGCACTAAGGAGGGAGGAAATCGGTTAGAGCCCTGGGAACGACAATCTGCAGGTTGCTCACAGGCCTTCCCATGTACGGCTGGAGACGAAGCCTTCATGAGTTGGACTTGAACTGACATCAGCCACATTGATGAGAGTCCGGCGCAATCCGGGACTAAGATAGACTACTTCAATCCCAGGTACAACATAATACATAAGAAAAAGAAAAAAACAATACATGCTTAACCAAAAGATAGAAAGGTTTGAACAAAATCTGCAAATCAACTTTTCTCATTTTCTATTTATGATAACTGACACATTACAGTTATCTCCCTTACCAGCCATCATTCCGGTCGATAAAGATATAGTTCACCAGGTAAGCCAAAAGGACACCAAGTGTGATCCCAAGCTCATTTAGGGACACCAGGAGACCTCGTTTTGTCTGTTCAATATAAAACAATGTAGGCATATTATACAGGGTTATCAGTACAAGTACATGTACATCATTTCTTCATGTATACTGCGCTATTCATTATCTTAAGAACCGTAAGCATTTAATCGGACAATGTTCAAACTAAAGATCATTTACGATTCTAACCACATCATCATTGTAATCTCGTTCGGACAGCACATTGTATGTTGTCTATTCTCATTTCTGAAATGATGGGATGTAAATTTTGTTACAAATAGATGTGCAATAGATGGACATTGTAACTAACATTTTACTTATAAATGATAAGTAATTTAAGTAGGTTGCAATGACTTAATTTATGGAGTTCTTTCTTCGGCAAGTCTAATATTTCTAATATAATCTTCAAAATTTCATGTACTTTTGCTGTGAAAACATCATTTCAGTGTGTTTGCTGAACTGCATCTTCCCTGCTGTCGATATGATGTTGACACTTTCTGTGCATCTGTCTATTTTGCTGATAATTTCAGGCTTATGCAGTGTAAAGGGGTATTACTTTGTGCTCAATACATTACTGCTGAGAATTACTTCCTCTCGACCCTCTGAACAAACACATGGTTTCATGAAGTTTTATTTTGTCTCAGAGTATGTTATTATTAAAGGTGGATTAGGTGGTTTATCTGTTCTCTGTGATTAAAGCAAAATCACAAATTTTTAAACCAAAATCGGAAACAAAGTCTTTTTTTTCTAAATTACATGAATAGTTAAATAACTGGGAATTTTGCATAAGGGATTCATCTCTATTTTGAAGAAAAGAAAACGAAGAAATGATAAATTTTGTCTTCCATGTATGCTGTCTTTATCACAATACACTGGTGTATCTTCGTCTAAGGTTTCCCTACAAAGCAAGGATGGTTAGACATTCAATCCGACTGTGGGCCTCTGTGGCTCAGTCAGTTAGCGCACTAGCGCAGTGTAGTGACCCAGAAGCCTCTCACCAATGCGGTCGCTGTGAGTTCAAGACCAGCTCATGCTGGCTTCCGCTCCGGCCGTAAGTGGGAAGGTCTGCCAGCAACCTGCGGATGGTCCCCCAGGCTCTGCCCGGTTTCCACCCACCATAATGCTGGCTGCCGTCGTGTAAGTGAAATATTCTTGAGTACGGCGTAAAACACCAATCAAAAAAAAAAAAAAAAAATCAATCTGACTGTACTCACAGGAGGAGCTATCTCTGAGATGTATATACACTCTCCTATTGCTGACACAGACACACCAAAGCCAACAATAACACGACCCACGATCTGAAAGCACGCATTTCAACAGAAAATTATTCTTTTATGTCATTATGTATATTTAGTAAAGAACAAAATTTAACATGCAGTTAAGGTAACTTGTAATATAAGTTTACTGCTCACGTAGTTACTACAGACAAAGCTAATTTGTCAGCCTGTTTACCAATTTGATCACATGTACCATATAAGAAAAAAGAAAGTGAAGTCTTCAACCTGGAACTAAAGCAATCATATTCCTGTTTCTCTATACCACGAGTCAACAGGCCGTATGTAACAAGCTTTAGGAAGATTTACTGTCATGAAATTGTATACTTAACAAAAGAGCAAAGGGAGATAACTTATTTATTATATCCTGATCCTATCAAGATGCAGTATTTATCAAGACGTAGTACTTATCAAGACGCAGTACTTGTCAAGACGCAGTGCTTATCAAGTTGCAGTATTTACCAGTAATGAGTAATTGGGGGCAGCTGCCAGAGTTATGGCCCCTAAGATGAACACAACAGCATTGAATATGATCGTCACTTTCCGCCCAAACCGATCTACCATGAATCCTGCAAATTCAGTGAGAGAAATTTATCAATCTTACCTGCTGTCAGTTGTGGGCTGTGTGCAAATATACATATTAAAAATAGATGAACTTTCAAATAACATCAAATGTGTTACGCAAAATACAAACTGTTTATCTCCTGAATAATATATCGTCTTGACGTTTATGTATGCAAACAAAAGGCTTTGAACTTGTTTACAAGTTAGATTTGTACATATGCATAGGTAAAATATTGGGATTTCCTTCCGTGAGAAAGGTGTTTACACACATCTTTTAATATTACAAAATTTTTACATTCCTATGACATGCAACAATAAGACACAACTTTATTCAAAAGCAGTTTTGAAATATCTACGTGAATGCAACATGATCTCTGCAGAGAGGGTGAAAGAGAAAGGATACAGCCGTTTTTTCCCAATTTTAAGAGGGTAGAACAGACTTGCTTACTGAGTAATCTGATACCACTGAACCTTATATTTTACCTAATCAAATCTCTCGAATGCTTCAAATTCTCGGGATTTATCTGTGACTCGGAACAATACTAGGTTCAGCAGCATCGGTTACACAACTAACACCAAGAAGAAGGTGATAAACCCTTACTCCACTGAATTTTGTCAACAAATACAACATCCAGATTCATTCATTTCATTTCCGTCATCGGACGAGTGTTTGCTCAAGAAAATGGAGTCTAACATGACATATGTATTCTTTGACTACCTTCTATTTATGTAATATCAAAACGTTTGAGTGTTACAGAATATTTCTTATACATGTACACTGCAATACGAAAAGTTGTCATGACATACCTCCACAGAGTGATCCAAGGACAGCACCCAGCAACATGGAACTGACCACCAGTTCTTGGAGCAGACAGGACAAGTTAAATACATCTGGGCGACGCAGCTGCAAAATGGCGCCCGATACAATCCCTGGCAAACATCAACATGTAAGATAATTACAGAATAAAAAATAATAAGAAAATGCTGGTAAAACCCACGACTCAGAGTTCAGTATAGTGAAAAAATCAAATATGTGATCATCAGGGATATTGGATGTAATTTTCTAAACAAAACTTATTCATAAATCAATTCACTTCTACCTCAGACTACATGATTTACAAAAGTTATGAAAAGTTGAATTATTTCAAGGCATGATAGGCTTAAAGTGAAAGACAGTACCTGACTAATGTTTATGTCCGCTGAAAGGCTACCATTCAAAGTACCTTAAACTGACATTAAATATTTTTTTACATTTTTTTCAATCCACTAAACGTTTAGTGACACTTGACACAGTGTCTTGACACAGTGTCTTGGCACAGCTTCATTGCGTCACCATTATTTTCCGCCTTATAGTTAAAGCAGTAGCCTATAGCAGATAAAAGTTGTGGACTTCAGCGATGAACATGATGAAGGTCCAAGTGATAAATAGCTTTCTCGAAATTGGACATACTGAAAGGATATTTCTTCCACTGCTTGAACTGTAAATAAGTAAGCCTGCTATATTAGTTACAGTTTAAGTAGCCTCCACATGCAAAGATAGGGTTTACTGGTTCAGGTCGTTGTCTCCGGCGGGGTTGTGCTGGTGATTTTGACACCTATTACATTTAAATATTACAAAGTTACAACAGGATTGTTGTACAACTAGATTCATGTTCAATTCTGAAACAACTGGAAATAAATCTAAGCACCACTGAGGCCGATTTTGGCACTGAACTGTTGCTGAATTTTATACTTCAGTTTTGCGGTGGTGGTTTTTAAGACAAGAGCAGTGCTGACCTAGCTACTGTGGACGTCAGGGAAAGCACCTCAGCATGAACACAGTGTTTTCATAATTTTGCTGTATTTTATAAAAGAAAACAGAAACAGAACGACAAAGGAGCAAACTCTGAATTCTTCAATTTTCATAAACTTCGAGAAAAAAAATTATACCATAAGTTTTAATTAATTTTAAGCATTGTCCCGTGAGATGCCGTCTCCTCATTCTCATCAACCCTCAGCATCCTGAATGAATTTTTCACTCACTGACTCACTGATATCTGTTATTTAGAAACTGCTGTCTAAACCATACAATGGGCGAAAAAAAAAAGTATTTGTATAATTTGAACAGCATGTTTAAGTAGGCCTAGGGTCTACTACGGAGATGAAGGCAGTTTTGGCTGAGATGGTATGCTACTGTCTGAAATAATTTGTGATACCATCGGTGAATATTACACGGCTTATAAATCAACTGATTGTATGTCTGTGGTGATCCGTAAATGATACAGATCTGCCCCACAACACTGCTTGAAATGGCCCCTCGGCTACACGTAAATAAATCATTATAAACTATCACAAAATTATGTCTTATGCAGTATTTCTGTGTGATCATATGTCACTTCATGGAGTGAATGGGTAAAGGCTATGTCACAGCTTACGCCGCGCAATGTGGTAGCAATGTATTTAATTGGATAAAATTCCCAAGATGTCTACCTACATTCACACCAGCCATTTTTGCAGTAATGACATTTTGTTCTACATGTTATTCGGTATCTCATTAAAATAATAAAGTATGATGCTCTTTACAAAGCTTGGGGCCTCCGTGGCTCAGTTGGTTAGCGCGCTAGTGCAGTGAAATGACCCAGGAGTCTCACCAATGCGGTCTCTGTGAGTTCAAGTTCAGCTCATGCTGGCTTCCTCTCCGGCCGTACGTGGGAAGGTTTGTCAGCAACCTGCAGATGGTCGTGGGTTTCGCCTGGGCTCTGCCCAGTTTAGTCCCACCATAATGCTGGCCGCCGTCGTATAAGTGAAATATTCTTGAATACGGCGTAAAACACCAATCAAATAAATAAATAAATCCTTACAAAGCTTGAGAATCCTGCTTTCGACTCAAAGATTTGATCATCCAGGCACTGTCTTGTCCTTAAATAGTCTTTATTATCAACTTACCAACATCATACCCAAACAAGAGTCCTCCTATGGCAGCAGCGACAGAGGAAAGGACGACATAGCCTGTGGCACCCCATATGTCCTCAGCATTTGCTTCAGGTTCCGGCTTTCTCTGTGGTGGGGCTGAGGCAGAGCGTGACCGTGTCTCCAGGAGCCGTGGGTGGAAGTCAAATCGGGCATACCCAGACCTCAGATCTCTGACCGCCTTGGGCTTTGGCACATCCTCATCCACAGGTGACTTGTCAGCTTTCAGGAGCTTCTCTGTAACACAAAGCACATAACACTAAATACAGGGCATGTTCTCTATGAGGTTTAGCCTCCTATGAGAGAATACAGCCACGATCTTGTATGCACAGACCAACATGAAGGTTTCTGACCCCATATATTTCCGTATCCTCTTCAGTATTCTCTGAGTAAGCACACAACAAATTTATCATCAATTCAGCACAGAAGGTCAAGGTATTGGCCAGTCAGGTCAGCATCAACAATTTCTTCACAGTTGAACAAATGGAGATAAGCTAGTTAACAGATGCAGGATTATTGACACCATATATTTGTGTATCCTATCACTTCAACCATGTTACAAATTTATCCTGCATAGACCCATCAATTCAGTGTAGAAAGTGAACACTTCAGCGATGTGACCATTGCATTCACAACCTAACAAAGGGAGATAACCTACTCAGCAGATTTTACGTCATTTGCAGGATTCGAGAATATATCTGTAACCCACATGACCGTTGTTGTCCAACGAAAAGCGGAGTATTTTGTTTCAACCGGGATACAAGAATTAACATGTCTCTTATGTGACCATTGCAACATGTCCATTTAGAGCCAGAATTCTTCAAACCAGGCTACAAACGTATGAACAAATGTTACAAAACAAAAATTCAACAAAGAAATCACGCAATCTCAATTTCTGATTTTCCAATGAAAGGTATGACATAAAGAAATCAAACTGACCACTGCTCTTGAAACACTAACTGGACTAAACACAGAAATGGTAGCAAGGCTACCAAACAGCTCACCTGTAAGAGGCACGTGGATGCAAAACTTTAGCTCAATACATTATGTACTGAAATCGTGAATTTGGTAATTTATGGTAATTAATACTTCTGCTTGGGGTTTTAACGTCATACTTATGACGATGACAATAAGTAAATATGCTCACAGATCATCAGTAATGGAATATCCTCCTTGTGTCATTCCTCCCTAGGTAATTTACAGTATATTAATATGCACACACCGAATCAACAACAGAATATCCTCCTTGTGCTATTCTGCTCTACATACATGTATGTGCAAACCCTGAGCTCAATACATGCAGTACTTTTTGAGATACCATCCCTAACAGTTTGTTTAACATTGATTCTAATACACAATACACTAAATCAGGAACTTAGGTAATTTACAGCATATTAATACGCACACACCGAATCAACAACAGAATATCCTCCTTGTGGATCCCCCTGACAGTTTGTTTAACACTGATTCTAATACACAATACACTAAATCAGGAACTTAGGTAATTTACAGTATGTTAATACGTACACACCGAATCAACAACAGAATATCCTCCTTGTGGATCCCCCTGACAGTTTGTTTAACACTGATTCTAATACACAATACACTAAATCAGGAACTTAGGTAATTTACAGTATGTTAATACGTACACACCGAATCAACAACAGAATATCCTCCTTGTGGATCCCCCTGACAGTTTGTTTAACACTGATTCTAATACACAATACACTAAATCAGGAACTTAGGTAATTTACAGTATGTTAATACGTACACACCGAATCAACAACAGAATATCCTCCTTGTGGATCCCCCTGACAGTTTGTTTAACACTGATTCTAATACACAATACACTGAGTCAGGGAATTATTTAGTCAGTATATTAAATGTGTACACACCAAGTTAATGATGAAATATGCCCTTCGTGTTACTGTGCTCTCACCTGCAGTACTTTTTAAGATACCACCCCTAACATGGATTGTTTAAAATAACTTTTCCTGTTATTGGACACTGATGCCAACGCTCATGCTCAAGGTACGACATAAAGCTAAAATAAACAAAATGTACCTCCTTGTAGTAGTATTTATTTATTTGATTGGTGTTTTACACCGTACTGAAGAATATTTGACTTATATGATGGCGGCCAGCATTATGGTGGGAGGAAACTGAACAGAGCCCAGGAGAAACCTATGACCATCCGCATCACCCTCAGGCCAAGGACCCGCCTCCCCTTTGCAGCAGTAAGGTCTTATGTGTGTGGCTATTCACTGCCTGCATGTGGACTCTAATGAACGAGTTGTTCATTTCTGGCTTGGTAGCTCAGTTGATTGAACAGGGATGGACACCCAAAGTCGTGAGTTCGAGTCTTACTCAAACCTGAGGGTTATTTTAGTGTCAAACATTCAAGATACCAGGGTAAAGACCCAGCCTCGACTGACATGAGCCACCCGAACATGCCCCCACTGACACAATCCGCCCCCTCCCCCCCCCCCTCCACCCCCGGGCATGCCATCGTGTATTAACCTCTCCTGACAAATGCATCCTTCACATCTTATCAAACTCTATAACAAGTCTTAAATTCTCTGATTTTATGTGTCAACATACTTCAGGAAAAATCATATGATATGTTTTTAATATCTATATATATAATGCATATATCAGATACTGGTTCTTTGAATGTTCACTTTCACATATGTGTGCATGTACAACACTGAGCATGGCTGTTCAGAAAGACATTATAAGGAAAGGATTAGCAAGTTTTACAACTGCGTTTAAACTTCATGACAAACACAGAAATTGCACTTTTTATAGAATCCTGAATCCAGTCTGCCAGATTAATTTCATATTTCATACAGAGTATGATTTTAATGAAGACCATCCAATGCAATTTACACAAAAATTCAGCACCTCATATGCCCTCAAATTCTATTATTCTTATTTACTTTATTTCTACACTGGTAAAGTAAGTTAAGGGTTATGTTAAGGTTTCAAAGAAACGTTAACTCTCTAGTATACAGTATTCAACTCTGAAAACATAGCATACATGTAGGTCTAACATAGCTGAATAGGGTACAGGACAACAGAAAGCTACAGAGCATGAAGATATTCACACTGGCTGTGAAAAAGTATTGTCACAGTGGTTGCACTTGTTTTAAGGCCAGTGGTAATTAACAACTATCCTGAAGCTGAAAGGCTATACTAAACAGGCCACTAGCATAAAGACGTCATCACCAGCAAACACTATGCACTAGGCTTAAAATAGGGTGAGATTTGTTTCCATGATGTGGTATTGTACCGCCAACCTACTCAACTTACAGATGCTATATCTGAAAAAATTATGAGCCATTGTTATGTCAACAAAATCAAAGAAAGTCCAGTGTACATGGTTTAAATGCATGCATATATAACGATGACCAAGGAGTGGAAAACAGGGACTGCACATATCAGCAGTGACACCAGTACACAATTCTAACAAGCATTCACTATCTACAAGTCCTCAGTCTATGTTCAAAGGGCAATAACTGGAGGAGAATGGGAAAATTGATGCAGTGCAACACAAATAGCACATGGCCTATATCATGTCTTCAAAGTTTCATGAAAATCCAATCAAAACTGTAGGGGATGTACTTACAAAGTAATGATTACAGAAAATGCAGACAGCCAACATTCAATACCTCTTTATCCCGAAGGCATAAAATCCAACCTAACAAACTCACACTTTCTCCATTTGCTTCATCGTGCAAATCACTATCCTGTCTACAAGGCAACATTTTACACTTCTACAAGCTTGGTTAACAGATCATAATATGCTTTAAACTGTACGAAATCCACTTCTCTTATGGGGTATATACTTGTCACATCTAGTGGTCATTAGACTGTTAATGGCCAGCAGGTGAAAGCTATCGTGTACACAAAAATATATATTGATAAATTTAATGGTTTTACGCACATCAGACTTATTTTCAATCCCAGCCTACAGAATTTTTCAGTTGTACAATAGCTGTCACTAGTGTGGGTGGATGAAACCAGGGTGCCGACAGAAATTAAATCACTTTAGATTAAAGACTGTATTTTATTCTCCTGATGGTACTCACTAATGGGGTCAAACGGGTTAGCCCATTAAAAAGTCATACTTCTTTATGCAC
This sequence comes from Liolophura sinensis, assembly GCF_032854445.1. Lineage (NCBI taxonomy): Eukaryota > Metazoa > Mollusca > Polyplacophora > Chitonida > Chitonidae > Liolophura > Liolophura sinensis. The sequence goes on from NC_088301.1 coordinate 32,899,339, forward strand.
TTCATAGACTGTTTAATGATAACTACTTAAAAGCGCATGTCAATTGAGCTTTTAGTACTTTACACTATATATTCAGCAAGAGCACCACAACTGATAGTCAAATTTAAACCTGACACATACATTTACACTACGACATTTTATAAGTAATACACATTTCAATTCATAGGACTGGTGAAAATTAAGGCACAAGAATATAAAACAGCTTTTCACTGAATGACTCCATTAATGGAGATTTGTCTGAGGTAGCCAGTGAAGGCCAGTGACAGGTTTACTCAGGGCCCTCTTATTTCCAAAACTCCTCAACCTGACCACCATCAAATCACTGGGTATGGGGTTAACACCAGTGACTAAAATAAATATATTATTTATATAAAAGTGAAATATCATCATTTTCTTCACGGACAAGTAAGTGATATTTTAATTAGTTAGAAATCACTATTATTATTACCTTTTGATATATCACACCCAGACACTATGACGTCCAAAAAGAAACATTTTGTTTCATGACATTCTAAACTACAGTCAGCAGGATAACGTCATAGTACTAGGTTGTCAAACCACTGAGGTATGTTGACCAATGAAATGGCCACAAAAAAGTGTGAACATTTTCTTTATAGCTGCATTCTACTGATCATGGATGGGGCTGCAATTTTTACTTCGTCAGTTTTAACATTTCAATGCAACTCAACAAGATATGACGTCATGTATGTCACGCTATGTACGCTAAGACTGTGAAGCCCTACAACTATAAACATTGCTTCAGCGTAATCAAGTTTGCAAAATCATGATACTGTCAAAATATAAAAAACAAACAGAATATTTCACATTGAAAACTGAATACCATAAGTAGTTTTCTCGTGGGTTATCATTCCCACCTCTTACTTGAAAATTGTTTCCTGGTTTCTCCCTTGATGTGCTAACAAACCTTCTTCTATGAAGCTTTCATACCTCACCCAGAGACCCTGTGTGATATGTGAAGAGAAAATCAGACAAGGGAGATTTACCTGTGATTAAATACATATTAAACTCCTACCATATCACAGAGAGTTACCATCAATTTTTGTCTCCATCCCTGTCCTTACAGGTAGCAACTGTGTCGGGAGGTTACATTGAACAGAAAGTTAGAGCAGCCACCTAGTGCACACATCCTCAGCTCCATCCACTCACAGTGGTGTCAAATGCTCTCAAGTATTTTACTATAAATAACCTCAAGGGAAAACTCCAGCTGACAAGTCCCAGTAAGGGTCTGTCTTCAATTTCCCAATCTGCTGATTATGTTTATCAAGCTTATCTTTTCCACTTCTGCACTTGAATGAAGTTTATTTTTTATTAATCTCACAATATATTTACACGTATAATGATCATAAACATAAGGCCATAATTTGAACAAAAAAAAGTGTAATAAGAAAATGTCAATAAATAATTGCTGTGAAAACTATGGTTAGGATACATTTCGGTCTTAATTTAATGTCATTCCCTGTCTAATATCATATCCAGCCCTTTTCAGTGAGATTTTTCATGGTGAGCTTTGTCCATGGTTATATGGTTCAATTGTGAGAGTATATATGCATGCATACGCTTAATATCTGTGCCCCACAGCCCATCCCTTCACAGCCCACCTCTGTTTCATCTACTACCTGGTAATCGATATCCTCACAGAGTATGAAAATTATCAAACATCTGCACAAAAAAAAAAAAACGTTCATATCTATTTGATCAAGTACCGTACTTATGAAGACTTCACCTTGTTCTGCGCCATCTGGTAAAATAATTATAATAAAGTCATGTGTGGTACTATAAATAGCTTGAATGTGTATGTCGTTAGATCAATGATTTGGATTCTCTTTTTTGTCTACTAGTTTACCACTTTATTTGGAAGAAAGATGAACACAAACTGTGCATAAATCATTCTTTATGATTTAAACTGTACATCACACTTTAACATAACAAAAAAACAAAACAATATTTTAAACTATAATATATTGTGCTGGCAGGGCTACCCCAGCTTTTAAACATACAACACGTCTTTCAAAATAGACATGCATATAGTAAATAAGTCAATTTGTTAGATTCAGGAAATGATTTTACACTTTTTGCTGCATATAGTTTAAATTTAGCTACAAATTATTCTTTATTTTTGATATAATTTGAAATTCGCTACTGATATGTGAAGAGAAGTTAAGAATATTACAAATAAAGACTTTCTAAATAGAAGGTAATACATTACTCAGTCTTATCAATATAACATACACACATGACATAGTGGCACTGCCTATCACCTGAACAGTTTACATGTGCAAAGGCCATATGTTATGTCTCTGTAGTGAATGTCTTAGAGCAGTCAATCTCCACCTGATTCATGCACCTAATTCGGTCATTTAATTTAGAAGACAACAGCTGTTGAAATAACTTTATTTATTTGATTGGTGTTTTACGCCGTACTCCAGAATATTTCATTTCTACAACAAAGGCCAGCATTATGGTGGGAGGAAACCAGGCAAGGCCCTGAGAAAAGTCAACACCATCCGCAGGTTGCCAGCAGACCTTCCCACGGCTGGAGAGGAATCCAGCATAATAAAATAAATTAATAAATGCAACAAAGAAACAATTCCTAAAAGACATCAACAACATTCAAACTAAGTGTGTTCATGCAGATTCATTGAGAGCTATAAGAAGATACATGTCTACAATAAGCTGTTCAACATGTAAAGCAAGACAGACCTACTCATCTCAGCAGGAGGAAGCCTGGACAACACAATCACAGCCGGAAATACAGGACAAGAACATCACAATACAAGGCCTTAGAAAACCTTTCTAATGAAACTTTCTAGGCCAGCTGCGACATTGTGCAAGTGCTGCTGTTACAACATACATCTGTGCATGTATTGTCCGACCACGTACAATCAAAATCAGCCCTCTAATGTACATTTAGACGTTTGTGTTTAATAACAGGCATTAATGTAAACCTTCCAACTACATTTTGTGCTAAAACTGAACAGTTTTCAAACCTCATTATACTTATACTCAATTTGATACATTCTCACAAGAATTACAATTTTATCTATTATCCAGGAAATAAAAGAAAAAAGAACACAAATCTTCTCCCACATGAACCTGTTAATAGTTAAAATGAAAGGCTTGTAACAGATGTACATGCGTGTAAAATTATAAGACATAACTGTATATCCTTGCACACATCATATCAATGTTCAGATAATTAGAAAATCAATCCACTGTATGAATGAAACCTTTATTTAAAGAGGATTATTTCACAGATTGACGTTTAGCATAACTCTACAAGAACTGAAGCTGTAGAAGAATGTGCTTTACAACATGTGAGTTACAGAAAGAATCCCACCATGTTAATTAACAAGGTCTGCATAGCTTACGGCTATTTAACGCAGACTGGGAATAATCCTGAAGATCTTGGCTTTGTGGCCTAATTGCTATATGATTATGGGAAAACATGATAGGCATGGCAATACAAGCATGATAATGACAATGACAGCACCACATACATTTACATATTGGCACAATAAACTAAACAAAACAAGAAGAATTTTATACTAAAGTTGCATTTTGCCTTCATAAAGGGATGACCTCATTCATAAAGGAAATTCTCTGCCACAGCAGGAGCATGTTCAAACTTTGGAGAAGGAGATTAGCAGATTCCCAGTGTTCTTGGTGACAATGAATGAGTGACAGCATTCACTGGGCAGTTTGCACAGACTACCATGAATTGAACATCACTAGTCTTCCACCAATATGTTGAGAAAATTCATCAGAGGAAAGTTCATCAGTAACTTGCCAAATGTTGGTGGTTTACCCAGGGCACTTCAGTTTCCTCCACTAATAAAATTTTGATGTATCAGGTATGGAACAACAATGAAATAAATAAAGAAATAAAATAGCAACTTTTTGTATAGTGTCAACTGAAAGGTGGACTGCAAAACAAAAAATGTTGTCAACAGTCCTCTCCTATTATTGTATAAGAACTTTACATGTACATACATATTTTCCCTTATGATTGTACTACAGTTCTGCATAACTTCGAAGAAAGGTTTAAAATTACAGCATTTTCGCACTGATTTCAAATCAGGATCCATAAGATCTACATACATGTAATGTACCTTCTCAATAATTACAGACGCATTTTCATAAACTGTATACAATGATGCCTTGTGAAGGCTGTTGTCTTAAGCAGTAAACTCTCTGTGGGGAATAGGGGATTACCGGTAGTCAATCAGTGACGGTAGTCGATCAGTGACAGTAGTCCACGCTTCCGTCACAACTCCGAGAGCCTCACCAGTTTGGCAAGACGGGGACAGACACATTGCTTGGTTTTTAAAACATTCTGTGTAGAGTCGCATACATGTTTAACAAATATCTCTTAACTTGGAATACTGGCCCTGATAATTCTAGGCTTAAGTGAGTAAGTGAGTGAGTGAATGAGTAAGTGCTCGGGGTTTAACGTCGTTCTTAACAATTTTTCAGTCATATGACGTCAAAGGAATCCTCAGTGCTTGTAATGTGCCTCCTTATGCAGGACAGATTTCCACCGCTCTTTTATCTAGTGCTGCTTCACTGAGAAGCCTTGCCAAAGGCAAGTAAGCCACCCCGCCCGAGCCATTATACTGATACCATTATACTGGGTCAACCAGTCGTTGCACTATCCCCTTCATGCTAAACACCAAGCGAGGAAGTTATAACTTCCTCTTTTAAGGTCCTAGGTGTGACTCGCTCCAGGATTGACCCTGGATCTACCGCTCACGAAGCAGATGCTTTACCAACTGTACTATCAGGGCCGGTAGGCTTAAGTGCAACAACTGCAAGTTGTGAATTTCAACCGGGATCTGGACATATGGAAAGATGGTTACAAACATTTTTCCCTGTGGATTTTTCCATATCAGTCAGCTTCCCAGTTACTTTTTGTTTAAATACAGATTTCACCTGGACATTGCGTAAAGGTGTCTTAGTTAAAATAAGAAACACAGTTAATAAGAGATAGGGTTAACTCCATAAACAATAAAACCTGGTGACACAAAAACTGCACCCCTGTTCGAGGGTTAATACTAGCATTACAACAGCCTGCAGGTGGGATTATTTACTCCCACGCCTCTCCCCTAGGTCACCTGTAAATATGTCACTGAGCTAGCTAAATCTTCAGTCATGAACGCTTATATGTATGTGATTTATTTATATTTACATGGTTTATCTTAGCTAGTTCGATCAGCCCAAATGCAAAAAAAAACAACAGTATTTCTTCTGTTTTTAAGGGTATTCTTTTCAAAAAACAGGCATGCTTTTAACGTTGGTCACATCCTCAAATTGTGTAAGATTTAGATGATCAAATTATGCAAATACAACACTGATTTAATAATGTGAAAGAAGCCTGACCCCCCCAAAAGGTATTAAAAACAAAATAACTGAGACAATATGCTTTTACAAAGATTATAGAGATCTGTACAACAGCAGTGTGCGTGTCTCCCTCTTTTTTTAGGTCTCAATCCATATATATATAAATAACAAAAGTCTGACACTTATTTATTTATTTATTTATTTGATTGGTGTTTTATGCCGTACTCAAGAATATTTCACTTATATGACAACGGCCAGCATTATGGTGAGACTAAACTGGGCAGAGCCCAGGGGGGGGAACCCATGACCATCCGCAGGTTGCTGGCAGACCTTCCCACGTACGGCCGGAGAGGAAGCCAGCATGAGCTGGACTTGAACTCACAGCGACCGCATTGGTGAGAGACTCCTGGGTCATTACGCTGCGCTAGCGCGCCTGACACTTATTAGGATAAATTTTAAAAATAATTCTGTTCATGATTATCACCACTATTTATCATGATGTCTTATAAACGACTGTCACAATTGATGCATTCTATGCTTCGTCCGTTAACTTCAACTTCCTTTGTTGTCTTCCACATTTCAGTTTATTTGTGCTCCTGTTCATTCCAAGACCAGTTCAGTTTTATTAATTCCATCTTCCTAACAATACATAAATGTTGAACGAAGGCATGAATGATATCCAATGTCCACACACATTTACAGTTGCAAAGAAATTGAGCCAGAGTAGGAAATTAACTTCAAAAAATCACATACATGTGGCCCTGGGCAGTGCTCTTAGTAACATACTGAAATGATTTTTCTATTTACATGCAATGAAGGCCAGATTTAAACCAGTGGCTTCTGATGTAAACCTGCTCATAACTATAAATCCGATGATGCACAAATCTATTTATTTATTTATATATTTGATTGGTGTTTTAAGGTGTACTCAATTGGACATATGACGGCTGTCAGTATTGTGGTGAGAGGAAACCCTGGTAAAGCCCGGGGGAAACCCACAACCATCCGTAGGTTGCTGGAAGACCTTCCCAGGTACGACCTGAGTGGAAGCCAGCATGAACTAGACTTGCTCTGCCCGCTTTCCTCTCACCATGATGCTGGCCACTATCATATAAGTGAAATATTCTTGAGTACCGCTTCAAATACCCATCAAAAAACATACATGAAATAAATAAATAAGCTTTGCATCATGCATGTGATGCTTTATATAGGATTCATAAAAACTAATGATCTTGTCCTAACACAGTGTTTAGCACTGCTTCACCAGGCAATGCCAATAATCCGCATTTCAAACTTTCAGCCTGTCCCAAGTTCCCAGTACCACTATACATCAGATAAGCACATGTGGTTAAGACAGGCTGGCAATTCTCCAACTCACACTCCCAGTTTATCCCAAGCTGCCATTACTGCTTTGAACCAGACAGATCAATAGTGCACACAATCAATATAACCTGGCCAAGGTAGACCATACCTAAATTAAATCTTAAATACATGTAAAACGAGACTGTAACTCTCCAACCTTATCATGTTAGGACAGAGTGTACGTGCATGGAATTTGCCACATTTCAAAAGTATACTGTCTTGTATATATACATCTATATACTTATGTACACAGCCTTGGACTTATCCACGTGTACAGAACACTGGACAGGAAACAACAGCTAAACAGGCCGATTAAGTGCAGGTGAATTTAGAAACTGAACGGCTATTTTCAAACCAATCAAACAACAGGCAAAGGATGATAGTGATCTGACAACATCTGCAGGGGATATGAGCTGCTTTTATGTCTGATATTACAATTATATTAAACAGTAGGTCCAAACTGAATCAATCAAATAATCTATATCAAATCGAATCTATATTTGTCCACAAATTACAAGTACCCTAATTCTTCACCCTTTTCAACTGCTTCTGCAACCAATATTTTGAAACATTCTGAGAGAACTGTGAGATATAGAAAAATAATATGTACAGTTTTATGAAGCTTGCATCTCTAATAACACAAACATTCATATTTGGTGTCATTTTCAAAGCAACTGTATACATATAAAATTTGACTGAAAAAAGCACTTGAGAGGTTGAAAAGGTTGAAAATTTATAGTGTACCTTGACAAAGGTAAGCCTCGCGTACTTGCAATTCCATACTCCATACTGACAGGTAAACCAAAGTAGGACACAACTTGTGCACATAGATACCATGCAAATGTACTTAATCAGAAACAGAAAGATATTTTTTCTTTACGGATTCACTAATGCGTAAGTTTCTGATTCATATGTATGTCATTGGCAGGCAGTCATGGCAGTAGTTGGACCAAGTCCACAAAGTGTTTTTTTTTTTAACTCCGGTGAAAGTTAAAACATAGTACATAGCTAACTGCGTAGCTAACAGCCTAGGATGTTTGAAGTGTGATAGATTTATCTCAAAGTAACCATGACAGATCTCCTTGGGTTGAAAAATTTGAAATTATGACTCAAGTTAAAATTTGCTGTGTGAAACTAGCATCTCTACAGATGGATTTACATTTATGTTTGATATGGCTGTAATTCCTGGATCATGAGGTGGTGTTAGACACAAAATCAAAATTTTAACCATTAAATTTTCCATGTTCATTTTATTTTAGCAGAAATTTGTTGTACAATAACTAAGCCAGAATTCATGTTGTCACACAATATTTTAACCTTGTTAGAAATTAGAAATAGCAATTTTAAAGTAATTGGAACTTTTTACTAAAGTCTAAGATCGCTGAGTGATCCGAGGCCAAGTGTCTTTATACTGTTTCTAGCTACTTCTTTATCATTATAAATATGCTTTATTCAGTAACTAAAATGTGGCATAAAACCCTAATCATTTATTCTTTTGGTCACTAATGTTACAACAAGTTTGTGATATATCTGTTTCTTTGCATCACAAATTGAAAAAGACATGTAATTCTTCCAAAATCAAACCTGTACAAAATTAAGCCTTAAATTTGCACAAGATAAATGTACCGTAATAAGCTATAAATTTACCAAAAACAGAACATTAGTGTATCACCATTCTACCATAATTCAACCAAAAGCATGATCAAATTGCCTACATCAGTTTCATCAAGCAGAGGCTATCATCAATGTAGTTCCAAAATAAAAATTAGTTTTTAATCACAAGAATAAACTTACATACTATTACTTAAAATCAAAGCAACAATCAGAAAACAAAATGTTAAGAAAAAAAATTAAAGAAACTAAAGGAATACCATTAAACATTCCCAAAAAGTACCTGTTTCTTCCGAGATGGGCTTTGAAGAGTATTGTTTGTATTCATCATCATAGGATCCCTTGAGACTGCCGTAACCTGCCATTTTCCTGCCAGTAACTTGCACTATGTTACCATTCTCATCTTGACACCAAATGTATAGTTACAAAACATTTGTGAACAAGTGAGGAGTATGACATGAAGCTTCTCAAGAAATAAGCCCTCATGTTGGATCAGTCAAACGAAAAACAGCTTAAGCAAATTAGGATAGCCTACGCAGGCACTTAAAAAAAGAGTTTACATGAGCAGTTTGTAGTTTTAACACGTATTGACATGGCGTCCAGGTAATCTGTCCTTCAAACGTTCTGTAAAGCCTAAATTGGTGCCACTATGCTCTGTTTGCCTATGAAACTGTGGCTTAAGCCCATCCTGTTGTCACGGCTCCGTAGTGGGGGGTGCACATCTCAATGTTGTTGTAGAGGTAAAGTGGCGTCAGCAATAACGCAACAAACAGTGACAACACATGTCCATGTAATCCAAAACACCTATCCTTTGATCTCACCAAGTAATCTTATTGGATGGCTGAAACTGTGCTCTAATCTGCTACTTGTAGTTATAATCATACAGGTAATGTCTAAAGCCATGTAGGTTACAAGCCTTAAATCTTTGTACAACCTAGGATTAAGTCTTGTCCTGCTTTTAATGGATTAAATTTTCCTCAATCAAACGTACGTCTTTGTTCAGAATTTTTTTTTTTTTTTACAGGGGCAACAACTTCAAACTGAGGAGATAAGCATGTAGTGATCCATTCATTCAGTGTATGTTATAAGGTAAAACAAATGTAACCTTCCTACTGAAAGCTAAGTTGTGTCCAATCCCTTTAGACCCTCTTCTGACTCAAAATGTGTAACAGATGTTTCAACGTCAAGATCCTGTCACATTGCTTGATCTGATAACAGCTGAGTAAAATCATTATTTATTATTGATTGAATAATTTTGAACAAGAATTTATCATGTGCCAGAAACTATCAGGTTTTTGAAATATTTCTGTGTAATACCATAATGAAGAGATCAGGTGCATATTTCTTTACCTTGGGGAAATACTAACTCTAAAACTTTGACAAAATCTTGTTTTGTCGGACTAAATATGCAAAAGTTATGCCTGGATCAAGCTGGTTTTCAAACTCGAACTTTTATCCACATCAGACAGATATTTGAAGCAGATATCAGAATTCATGAAACCGATAAATACGCAAAACATGCACAGATCTGGCTGGTTTTCAATCTTGATTTGAGGTTACATAAAATGAACCTGCACAAAATTCTAAATCAAAATCAAACCAATATTTGGAGCAGTCACATGCACTGCATGAAAACCACCGCCCACAGAGAATCTATTGAATTCAGTTACCCGAAATATCCAAAACTTCTGTACATGCACTAGGCTGGTTTTTTGAACATGGTTCACAATGTGAAGCTGCATACCTTTTATCAAAATCAGACATTACACAATGATTAGCTGGCTTACACTAGTTTAAGCCTCAAACACCATCTCCACTGTATTTCACCTTTCAGAAGCACATAAATGTCTAAAAATGATAATTTAATGTCAACACTTAAAAACTTTTCTGATAGGAAATTAATCAAACTTTGATATTTTCCATTGCCATATAACTATTTCTGATAATAAATTAATCAAATTTCACAAAGTCCTCCCATGAGGTGGATGACTGTCAAAATCAAGCAAAATTTTTCAATGGAAAAATGTTAAACTTAAGGTGAAATACAGTACTGGTAATTACCTAAGGCTGTGTCTTCAACTCCCTCTGAAGTTATCATCTCTTGACCTGTGTCTTCCACTCACAAACTAAGCCATCTCTGTCAGGATCTAGCTTCAACATCTCTCTTGGTTTCCACATCTCTCACAGCTAAACAGAAAACTCCTGACCTGGCTGGCCTGCAGTGAACATAAGTAAAAGAATTAATGCTTCCTTATAGGTACAATAGGCCATACGTTATACCTGTACAAAGGCAGCATTTTAGTGATTTTATATTGAAATATAACTCACAGGCAAAGCCTTCAAAAAAAAAAAACCAAAAAAAAAAACACCTTCTTCAGGACAAAGTGGTTTCTGCTCTACTCATTGTCATTCATCCTCGAATATTAATTGAATGTGTTCCTATCTGACTAAAATTCCTTACATGTGCAATGGTTTTGATTGAAAGTTAGCAAAAAAAAAAAAAAAACACTTGGTGAGGATTAGGCCAATCACACTAGATTCCTGGTTTCCTCTCATCACCCACCATTTTATCACCACCATTTTATCTGGGCCACCATACTGGAATTCATTATTTCATTGTTTCCCACATTTCAACAGGTGAGATTATGATAAAATAGTAATCACAGCCAAAATATTGATGATGATATTCTGATAGGGAACAAGAAATCAAGTGACACTTGCCTTATGTTGAGCTCTTATGTCCGAGACACTGGAAAGATGGCAATTATATCCATGTGTTCAAGTTTGTGGCTTTGTAAATTACATAAAGGTAAAATAATAGTATATTTAATGACGTATACTATGATCTATCACATGTGTATTTTCTCGTTACAAGTATGGCTGAATTTCCAGAAATAAAATATACACATTTAATACACACTATTTTACATGTATTTTAACTAAATGACCAGTTTACATGAAATGTTAGTTTTAATAATTCAAGCAATTATTCATGTGTATTCAAGAAAATTCTATGATATTGTGGTTGTTGGTTGTCATGCTTGAGTAGTTTTTAAAAATTTCATGATATTCTTGCGGAAAGTCCAAGAAACAGGCAGTATTGAGCCTACTTAATAGCTGTTTACTGTCACGATTTCATGTCAGTACTAGAGATTCAATACTCTTGCGAAGACCATAGCCTACCCTCTTCAAATGTTGCTCTAAGCTTCTTATGCAGGATCCTACTTTTGACATTAAACTTAAGCAATTATAAAACATTCATACTGTATAGGCTGGCTGATCAGGCTCTTTGAAATTGGTTAAAGGTGTCAATTACAAATGCATATTTTATTTCATTAATAATTTTTAAATAATTATTTAATAGACTATATCTGTTTTTTTGTTTTCTTTCTTAATTTTATTTAAAAAAAAAACTAAATGAACAACTTTTTAATGGGCAAAAGGATCACTGATTTCCCTATTTCATCAAATAAAGTATACCACCTTGGCTTATTTGATATTCTGACATGGGGCCTACCGGTATTCATCGGCCATTCAACAGACCAGGTAGGCCCAATAGACTATGACACTGACAGATGTTGAAGAAGTAGGGAGATCACTTAGCTAGTAGAATTATATGAAGTGCTCGCCATAATGTATAGATTTGCAAAATAATGTCATGAATAAATTAAGTAAATATGATGATCCAGATGAGAACTTCAGCACGGGCTATCTCTTATCTCAGGGGTCACAATTTCAGACAGGCTACCGACATACCTACCGTCAGTCATCTAACTAAACTTAGACCATGGAGGTAGAACATGAAGAACGGAATCTACAGCCATGCTTACAGACGCATTACGGTAAAAAGTCCATAAGGCTTAGAGGTACTGGCGCATTCCTAATAAAATTTGTTTCAGGCAACAACTCCCTTTTCTTAACAAGACTTCGCGGCTACCAAAACAACAACAACTACATATAGTCTGACTACAGTCGTGATGAATACCGTCAACCTGTTCCGTAAGTATTGTTCAATGATACCCGAGTATCATGAGCATAACGACATCTGTATTATGCTATTGTAACACACCAATCACAGTGATGGTTTCACTTTTGTCCAACTTTACCATCAATACAAGCATCAGCAACTTACATCATTCTCACCTGTGGTGTTGTGTGCAACGAGAATGTAACTCCGCTTCATCATCTGAATTAAACAGAGTAGCCTCCCCTTGTTCAAGAAAATCCCTTCCAAAGACAAAATTACAGTATTGGTTCTTGTAATTCATTGCTACCCTTCTTTCACGCAAGGAAACATGTGAAAATAAAGGTGAGCTTTATTATTTCTGTAAAAACTCACCTATAATAAAAGAAACTCAGGAAACACTGCTCTTGCTGAACTATGGATGGATATGGATGTTTACCTTTGGGATTTTAAACGTCAGCTCTGCTCTGAAACGCTATGCATTGTAAAGGAATAACTAGACGGCCTGGGGAGGTTAGTGATCGACTGTTTTCCGAAATTTTACAATGGTTCCTTAAGGGGTCAATGAGGGCTATCCATGATTATGCGACCACCAGCAAGAATAAGCATCCAGGGCTAGTGACAAATAACGGTCCCGTTCGCCAGGTATACCGCACCTGAGAAGCCTCCTTTCAAAGCTGGTGCTATTGTAACCCAAGCTAAGCTGGACGTCCCTACAGTAACGCCCAGCTTCGGTCGTGAAGATTTCCACGCGGACAATTTCACTAAGAAAAAAGAAATGATTGAGCTATTTGCTTCAGCCATGACCTCTGTCAAATAAGTGAAATATCACTAGGTTCTCGCGCTAACATGAATAAAATACAGTGTAATGCTCGTGCTCACTCTATGAGGAATAGCATTATTCGAAGATAAACACTTTTTATGTACTACATCTCTTTATTGAATGTTATATCTGACACATCTTTGGTACCGGTACATGGTGAGTAAAAAATGTTTAAATTCCGATCTCACATTCCGTTAGTTGATTGCTGATGAACTGTTTGAAGCTTTCCGTCGAAAACCGACAATTGCCGAAGATAAAGGCTGATCCAGACCACTTCAGGATCCATTGTAAGTCGCAAGTGCATTCGATGTTGTTGTTGCTAAGGTCAAGAATTTGAGTTGCCGAGGACAGGTGGGTGACAGCTTTAGGGATGTTTGTCAAACTTGTGTTGCTCAGGTCTAACTGATTCAAGTAACTCGCGGAAGCAAAAACAAAGTCGTAGACGTAAACAATGGGGTTGCCGGCAAGTCGGAGACTCAGAATGTGTGGCAGACTGTCCAAGTCGCCCCTCTCTAGTGTAGAAATTTCGTTATTAGACAGGTCCAAGTGCAGCAGTTTAAGCAGGGATCTTAGTGATGATGGAACCTGTTTGAACCCGTTGCCGGCCAAGTTCAGCGTTTTCACCGTTGTGTTTCGCGGAAGTGAATCATCGGCTATGAACTTCAGATCTGGATTGCCTGAAACCTGAACATACAGTAGACCAGAAAATGTATGAAAAATCTCGGGAAAGCGGGAGAGCCCAACGTCGTGCAGCGTCAAGTTCTTCACACCCGACATTGGCTGCTGGCAGTATGGAACGGGAGAGTAATGAGCGGAACCACGATGATGAGACATCTCCAAGGCTTGTAGTCTTGTCAGGTGACAAACAGCATCGGGAAAGCGCAACAAACCAGTGTCTGAGAACGTTAGGTTGAGCAAACTGTGCTCAAATCCATGGAAGGCCGTATCAGGAATGGTTATTAGTTTTTCATTGGACACCATGAGGTATTTAAGACGGCGTAAAAAGCGAAGCTGCTCTGGCCATTCAGACAATCTCCCAATTCCCACGGAGAACTTTTCCAGGGTGTCTCCTAATGTAAACATTGTACCACCATCCAAGGCTTTCGCGTCATTAACGGTCAATTCCGTGATGTTCACACCTTGCAAAGCTTGTCCAAAATTTACATCTGTCGGATTATCTCCGAGGTATAAGTTCACATTGACATTGGCGAGTGCAGAAAAGCCACCAGGCTCAAATGTGATGGTGGTGCTGCTTCCGTTCAAGGCGATGAAAAGTTCCCTACCTGTCACCAGGTTGGCGAAGTCCCCTTTCTTGATGGAACTAATTCGGTTGCCGTCGAGGAAGAGCCTGTTGTATTCCCTGAAGGTGGATCTGAATGTCGGCACCGTAGATAATCTGGCATTGGAACAGATGATGTCCGCACCCTTACACGCACAAACGCTTGTCGATGTCGCACATTCGTCTTGGTTGGAAACAAATCCCTCACTGTACATCACTAGCACAAACAACAGCACCAGTAACATCTGAAATTAGTCCAAATCAAACGTGTTTGTTTGTCAAAAATCACATTTTTTGGATTGTTTACTCATTCACAACACTGGTCAGGGAGATGGAAACGTGATAGAGAAGTGAACAAACCTTCGAAACTTTTCTGTGTACTGAGCTTGTGAGGATGTTAAGCTAAGGTTTAACAACAAATATATGGAACTAGAACAGGCTCGAAAAGACACGAGTATGAATAGGTTTCACATTGCTAGTGATGAACAAAGCGACAAAAATACTTTGTACACAATGACTTATTCACAGGCTTTCGGAAGAGACTTCTCCCATCATCAGGTGTAGTGGCAAATGCAAAAAAGTGGCAATAATGTGACATTATATGTCGGGTGACCATAAAAAAATGGGCCGTACTTCAGTATCTCAAGTCAGCTTCTAAAAATTTACACACTCAAAAGCCATTATATCCTGAATATACAAACCAAATTTCAATTTCACCCTGTAAGATTTCTGTCCATGGGATCAAAATAGAGTCTCCTGACAGATGGTGCAATGTGGGTCACCGGAAGGTGCGTTTTTGAGGATGTTTTCATTTTAACCCTGTGTACAGACTACTCAAGCTATGACCTTGAAAACTGGTCAGTATAGTAACAAAATCTTGCCATTTGAATGCCTAAAGTTTGAAAGGGTTTGAAGACAGGACAATGGAACAATGCAGCATCAAAGTACGGCCCACTTTTTATGCTCTCCCGATATACAGCTTGGAAATGATAAAAAAACACATCAAAGCATACAGCTGAGCTATAGTCACCTGAGTGAAACAATAACACAGGGTTTACAATTCAGGATACAAAAGAAAAACAAGGGTATGTACAGAGAAAACAAATTCACGTTTGTCATCTTTATGTATATTGTCTTGAAAAAAAAATGACTGTAAGTCCTTTTCCGAGAGGAGAGGTTGAAAATAGTGTTGGGTAAGTTCTGCGTTGTTCTGTCGAATCCCAAGTTGCGGAGTTTTTCATTGTGAGTTTTATCGATTACCTACAATGGACTTTACTTTCTTTCTAACTGCTTAAGGAGTATTGACACTCAAACTGAATTTGAAGCTCTGTTTTAAAACCTGATAAAACACATGTGAACTCACTCCACCAAGTTGAGAATAAAATTGAAACTAATATCAATATGTACGAAATGTTTGTATCGGCTTCTTCTGGGCGAAAAGCAACTTCGATCTACAAAAACGACGAAATCAAGACCCTGAGAAACCTTAGGAGAGATAAATCTATTGTTGTGATAAAGCACGTCAAAGCAGGTAACGGCGTTGTCATTGTCATGGACAGAAAGGATTATCTTAACAAAATGGAAAAAATGATGAACGATCAATCCAAATTCAAAAAGATTCCCATCAATACCACTGTCGCCAAAGAGGAAAGTGTACAGAACTTCCTCTACAATTTAAAGCGCCAAGATGTCATCTCTAATAAACTCTGTGAACAACTAAGACCAGTAGGTTCTCGTATTTTAGTTCGCTAAGGATTCTATCATTATTTTGTCCTGTTCTATCATTATTTGATAGCTACAATTACAAATTGGCCAAATATTCAGCTGATCTCCTGAAAGAAACTAGCTATCATTTCACCACCATCAAAGACAGTTTCTCATTCTGTAAATGGCTGCACGCGATGAACAATGAACTTCATGCAAAATTCCTATGCAGCTTTCATGTTTCAAATCTGTTTACCAACATTCCTGTGAATCAAACTATCAACACAGTATTGGACTGTGTCACTCCCAAGTCAGGCTCAGTTTTTCATTCATTCAACAGAAGACAGGTTAAAAGAGCCCCACAATTATGTACCAGTAATGTGACTTTTAAATTCATTGATTGTTACTATGAGCAAATTGATGGGGTCGCAAAAGGGTCACCTCTTGCCCCTGTTATGGCTAATTTCTTCATGAACTTTTTCTACCATCAATTTGTAGGCCTTACTTTCGCACCTACTGAATACAAACGATATGTTGACGACACTTTCTTGGCTTTCAGAGAAGATGATGCCAACAAATTTCTCGCACACCTTAACTCATGTCACCCTAGCATCAAATTAACATCAGAATCTGAATCTAACCAGACTCTTCCTTTCCTAGACATTCTCATCTCAAAGGCCAACTCCACAATTGACACTATTATCCAGAAGAAACCCACTAACACTGGACTTTATACCAGGGAGAGTAGTTTCACACCCAAAATCCACAAAATCAACTCATCCGGACATTACTTCGCACATCTTGGCAGATATGCAGCTCGTATAAAACTCTTCACTCACAATTACAACAGCATGAATTCTCACAGCATACAATTGACCAAACCATCAAACATTTTCTAGACAATAAATTCAAACCTACGGTAGAGAGATAAAGAAAACAATTTGGCCCTGATAAGAACTTATCTATCCTAAATTACCATATCTCGGACCAATCACAAACCAGCTTCGTATTGACCTGAAAACTCTTAACAAGCTCATTCACTGTACCAAAATTGTTTTAATTTCCGAAAATAAATGTGACATTGGCTCTTTCTTTCCTTTTAAAGACAGAAAGGATCGTGGACTCAGAAGTAAAGTTGATTACAAAATCAACTGTGGGGAATATTCCGAAAGCTATATCGGCAAAATATAGACACTTAAAAGAAAGGTTACTTGAACACGGCGTCAGCAATTCTAAATATAAATTTTCGGCCGTAGGTGACCACTACCTCAAAAGCGTGTATAGTCCATATAAACTCACACACAAAACCCTTGTTAACAGTTCAACCGATTTCATACAGAGAGTAAAACAGTCAATGTATATAGCCAAACACAAGCCTTCCCTGAACAACTTGATCTTCTCAGCACCATTATTTTTATTCAATGCTTAGAAATGATTGTGGCCTCCGGGTTCTGATCTGTCACTACACGCGACCACAGCTCAGTTGCATGCTTTTATGTGTTTTTGTCATTTCCACGCTGTATATATACCATGTCACATTATTATCACTTTACAGTTTGCCACTACACCTGATGATGGGAGAGGTCTCTCCCTAACGCGTATGAATGAGTCATTATGTACAAACTGTTTTTTGTCGTTTTGTTCATCACTAGCATTGTAGAACAAGCTCTGGGTCCGGTTTTCATCCACTGCTAAGTCTGATCACTGCCGTAAAGACGAAGACTTAACATGGGATGTGAAATTTAGGTGAAAGAAATACCTATTTGACTGATGTTTTATGACTTTCTTGAGATTATTTTATGCTTGAGAAGACGGAAAGTCTTAACACAATCGGACTGATCATCGTAAAGTGTATATACTTTATACAACTCACCCAACCAGAATTTTTCCCGCGTTTTCCGATACAATGTGGTAGGGTGTTCTCTTTGTGCCATTAAAAAGCAATGCTCAAGGGAATTAAAAGTCGACGTCGCATTTGAAAAGAAGACTTCTACGTTGAGCATCGAGTTTTTGGAGGTTTTGGAGGTTTTTTGCAAATCCATTTAAATCTCAACGTCGCGTTTTTTTTTTCTTTTACAAGTGACACAGACACAACATCATACTATGAACACTTTAACCACTAGGCCAAAAGCAGCTAAGCTGCTTTAATCTATGCCAACAGCTGCATAAGGTAGCAAACTTTCCGACTGCAAAAGCTTCCAGTTGAAGTTTATGGTGACGTTTGTAATGAAGAACGATTGGTGATGTCTGGATTATATATTCATTTTAATGTGTTTATCAACAGTAACATACCTTGGACCTCTGTCCTCTTTCCAGTGAGAAATATTGTGACGAGCAGTGCACCTGTTTCCCAAAGTCTCTCTCGTAGAATGGTTTGGTGTGGACGTATTCTTACACCAATTATACATGACCTTATCTGTGCCAGTGCATTAAGTGTGGAAGACCTTTTGAACCTTCACCGCCACCTAGTATGTCCTTCCAGCCAGAAATCTCTCAACCAGCTGCCCGGCTGCTTATCTCCCAGACGCTCACAGGATTACCTGGCAGTATATCGTTATCTGTCTGAATGTATTAGTGTGAGAAATCTTCTGAACCATGTCTGAAACCGTTTTAACCAGCTGTTGTTCGCCCTGGCTTCCAGAATCACCACTCTGCCTCAAACTTTTTAAAAAGATCAGCCTTAACTTCAAAACAGTTTAATGCGCTAAATTGTGACATAAACTTTTATTTTAAAACTAACAGTCGCTTTGTATTTAAGTATCTCAAGTTAAGACTAAGTCTGGCTTAAGTATGAGGCAGCTTCGTAATCCTGAGGCCAGATGCTCACAGAATGATCCTCTTGGAAATTACATTATGGCAATATTTTATTGATTCTATTGTTATTATAAGGTGACGTGATCATGTTGAAGGGAACAATCATTCCTGAATTGAGAGTATCTGTGAAAATCAGCAAGAATGATGTTTCCAATTGCAAACAAAAAGAAATCACATTCGAACCACACGCGCTCAACTTTTGCAAGCATTGTGTTAGTGAATTAAGGTGCGCTGGTATTTAACCGATATATATATATATATATATATATATATATATATATATATATATATATATATATATATATATATATATATATATATATATCAAGCCGTTTTTACAATGTTGTTTCAAGCCTCTTTCTCACCTTCAAGATATCCACCAAAATGCGAGGAACTAAGTGTCCAGACATAAAGATCGTGGAACATGTGCCCTAGTGGATACAGGCCGTCGTGGACCAGAAGATGGCAATACTAACGATGTGACAATAGCACTACATGCTTCACCTGAACTACAGATTGGTACGATGTCAAGAAGAATCAGCCATGATGAACGGAGATCACACCAAAAATAAGCAAGATGCTGATGTGATGTTCTATAAAGTGACCTGAGATCGATTTAAAGCGTCAATACACCAATACGATGTATACGTACTACGCTTAATCAAAAATTACCACAATGTAGCAAGATGGATGACGATGTGTCTGCGACCACGACGGCCACGACGTGAACCTAACTTCTATCGCGTGAAATGTGAGTACAAACACAGGTTTGGTGACATCTTCTTTATGTTGAATTATGCTGTTGGGTGCTTCTGTGAAATTTGTAGGAGGTGCGGATCCTCCCAAGATGATCGATCAAGAACACTCAGGACCAGGGACTGAATCTTACATAGTGGTTTGCTGTAGCGACGCTATCAATACGCCCAGGCTGGAAGGGCGTGCTACAATAAGGCACCGTCATGACATTTCCCAGATAATCTCTGAACTGCAACGTTCTATCCCAAGCAAACAAACATTCCTTTAGCCGTGGGTTATCTGAGTTTCATGTTAGAAAGCAGAAGAATAAGGTAGGGTAGATGGAGACAGAAAATCCCTATGTACGCAGATATGAAGAGCCGCAGTGGGGGTGTGTTTTTATTTATTTTTCCACTTAATTCCTGTTCGTGCACACAAATATTCTATCCACCGTAGAACGCATTTCAAACAGATATGGTCCTGTTAAAGTTCACCGGTTACGTGTGATGATTTAATCTAACTACACACAGTGGCCGCTGCTCTGGTTATACTCTTCATAGCTTTCTATACACTTTCTCAAACCAAATCAGGGAAGGCAGTGTGAGATTTGACATCTGTTCACTAATGCAAGGTGAAGAACAACCACGCATCTCCGACTCACTTGGTTTGTTCTTTGTACATGTGTGTAGGGGGGTTCCAGTCAGCAGGGGCCCAGGAAAGGGCCGGTAATGGGCAATTATTATTATATTTCAGTGACTTCTTTATTCTTTGTTCGTGATAATCCTTAAATACTAGCATTGAGCGTTATTAAGGATTGAGCACAAAGAATAGAGATTAAAGCGTGACGCTATACCCAGAGACAGATGTCATTTTTCTCAACAGGCTGTTATGTCGAGTGGGGCTAATTTATTTTATTTTTTAACACTCCTTAATACTGTTTACAGTGGACGTGCCTCTCTCTACGTTGGCTTCAGCTTTCTGCCACCACTAGTACATTTTGTACAGTAATATGCTGTATTTTTTCAAAATTGTTTTATGTTTGAATTCTCAAATAACGCCTTTAATTCAATCATGGTAACATGTGTAATTTCTAACAGACAGTGGAACGTGATTCAGTGGTGACAATAACGTGAGCAAATCGTGATGTCAAATTCAGTATATACGTCAAATGTGGGAAAATAAGGTTATCAATGACCTGTCACTGTTACCTGTCAATTACCCGCGCACTCCGTTTGCATCCACTGATAAAACTAACTGAAATCGTGTATAACTGAAACTTTCATGAGTATGACGTTAAGCAACAATGAAATAAAGAAAGAAAGAAATAAAAAAAAATTCTTTCCATGTTTCAATGATTAGGTTTTTGTTTAAAATAGTAAATGTTAGCATACCTTTGCCATAAAAAAGTTTTCAGTTTCATTTTCCAGGGTACTGGTAGTACTCATTTGTTTTCCTGTAAGTGTTATATCTCTTAGTTATTGTCAAAATGGCTATTAAATGATACCAAGAAAAAGGAAATACAGGCACATGTTTTATCGAAAGATATACTTATTTTCACAATGCTTCATCAGCAATGTCACGTGGTACATTTTAATCACAAAAAAACCTATTTCTTATCTGTGGGATACCAATCGGCCTTTAAAGGTCAGCGCTACTGACCTAAATATAGGTGTAGATAAAAGGCTAATGAGACTTATGTATCGCACTTAGGCCTAATATCAAACATAAAGTGTGGTCTAATTCTTCACATACCCATCGAGATACAGTATGTAGTATCTCTGACCGTTAGAGAATTCTTCACAATACACCAGAAGAGCTGTTGATCAACTTTTTTGGCAATCCAAAAGACTTAAAGAGGGTTGTCGTTTGGAAAACTGAATACATTCGAGCACATCTTTTCGAACTTTACTAAGTTCAGTGTTTAGCTGTCGTAATTAGAATAGTAGCACTAGTCCACTTCTGGCAATGATACAAGTTATACAATGGGTTGAGATTCGAGCCGATTTCTTAAGTGAAATTGTTCGCATTGAAGTCTGTATGACTAAAGCTGAGCGTTACGGTAGGAATATCCAGCTTACCTTTGGGCTAGTATTAATGCTGGTATTAATTGGAATAGTATGTCTGGATCAACTGAATAAGAAGCTGTAGGTCCTTTACCAATGATGGAACATGTTTGAATTGAGTTTCCGCCATTTGACTTTACGCCATGAGGTTTGTCAGACACCTGGCTGAGTGGGGGGGTTTCACCCGGGTTCAGCCATTTGCTTCAGCCACGGCCTCTGTCAAATAAGTGAAATATCACTAGGTTCTCGCGCTAACATGAATAAAATACAGTGTAATGCTCGTGCTCACTCTATGAGGAATAGCGTTATTCGAAGATAAACACTATTTTGTGTACTTCGTCTCTTTATTGAATGTTATATCTGATCATCCTGGCAACTTTCATTGTTACTGTTTTATTTCACATATCTTTCGTACATGGTCAGTTTAAAATGAGAATGATTCTTAATTTTGTTTGTTTAAATTTCATTCTGACATTCCGTGAGTTTATTGCTGATGAACTGTTTGAAGCTTTCCGTTGAAAACCGACAATTGCCGAAGATAGAGACTGATCCAGACCACTGCAGGATCCATTGTAAGTCGCAGGAGCACTCGATGTTGTTGTTGCTAAGGTCAAGAATTTCAGTTGCCGAGGACAGGTGGGTGACAGCTTTAGGGATGTTTGTCAAACTTGTGTTGCTCAGGTCTAACCGATTCAAGTAACTCGCGGACGCGAAAACAAGATCGTAGACGTAAACAATGGGGTTGCCGGCAAGTCGGAGACTCAGAATGTGTGGCAGACTGTCCAGGTCGCCCCTCTCTAGTGTAGAAATTTCGTTATTAGACAGGTCCAAGTGCAGCAGTGTAAGCAGGGATCTTAGTGATGATGGAACCTGTTTGAACCCGTTGCCGGCCAAGTTCAGCGTTTTCACCGCCGTGTTTTGCGGAAGCGATTCATCGGCTATGAACTTCAGATCTGAATTGCCTGAAACCTGAACATACAGTAGACCAGGAAATGTATGAAAAATCTCGGGAAAGCGGGAGAGCCCAACGTCGTGCAGCGTCAAGTTCTTCACACCCGACATTGGCTGCTGGCAGTATGGAACGGGAGAGTAATGAACGGAACCACGATGATGAGACATCTCCAAGGCTTGTAGTCTTGTCAGGTGACAAACAGCATCGGGAAAGCGCAACAAACTAGTGTCTGAGAACGTTAGGTTGCGCAAACTGTGCTCAAATCCATGGAAGGCCGTATCAGGAATGGTTTTTAGTTTTTCATTGGACACCATGAGGTATTTAAGACGGCGTAAAAAGCGAAGCTGCTCTGGCCATTCAGACAATCTCCCAATTCCCACGGAGAACTTTTCCAGGGTGTCTCCTAATGTAAACATTGTACCACTATCCAAGACTTTCGCGTCATTAACGGTCAATTCCGTGATGTTCACACCTTGCAAAGCTTGTCCAAAATTTACATCTGTCGGATTATCTCCGAGGTATAAGTTCACATTGACATTGGCGAGTGCAGAAAAGCCACCAGGCTCAAATGTGATGGTGGTGCTGCTTCCGTTCAAGGCGATGAAAAGTTCCCTACCTGTCACCAGGTTGGCGAAGTCCCCTTTCTTGATGGAACTAATTCGGTTGCCGTCGAGGAAGAGCCTGTTGTATTCCCTGACGGTGGATCTGAATGTCGGCACCGTAGATAATCTGGCATTGGAACAGATGATGTCCGCACCCTTACACGCACAAACGCTTGTCGATGTCGCACATCCTTCTTGGTTGGAAACAAATCCCTCACTGTACATCACTAGCACAAACAACATCACCAGTAACATCTGAAATTAGTCCAAATCAAACGTGTTTGTTTGTCAAAAATCACTTTTGTTCATTGTTTATTCGTTCACGACACTGGTTAGGGAGATGGAAACGTGATAGAGAAGTGAACAAACCTTCGAAACTTTTCTGTGTACTGAGCTTGTGAAGATCTTAAGGTAAGGTTTAACACAAATATGGAACTAGAACAGGCTCGAAAAGACACGAGTATGAATAGGTTTCACAATGCTAGTGATGAACAAAGCGACAAAAAATACTTTGTACACAATGACTTATTCACAGGCTTTCGGAAGGGACTTCTCCCATCATTCAGGCGAAGTGGCAAACTGCAAAGTGGCAACAATGTGACATGGTCTGTATACAAATAAAAGCATCCAACTGAGCTATAGCCACCTGGGTGAAACAGTTACAATTCAGGGTACAAAAGAAAAACAAGGGTATGTACAGAAAAAAATTCACGTTTATCAGCCTGATGTAAATTGCATAGAACAAAAAACTGAATTTAAGTCCTTTTCCGAGAGGAGAGGTTGAAAATAGTGTTGGGTAAGTCCTGTGTTGTTCTGTCGATTTCCAGGTTGCGGAGTTTTTCATTGTGAGTTTTATCGATTACCTACAATGGACTTTACTTTCTTTCTAACTGCTTATGGAGTATTGACACTCAAACTGAATCTGAAGCTCTGTTTTAAAACCTGATAAAACACATGTAAAAACACAATGTGAACCAAGTTGAGGATAAAATTTAAACTAATATCAATGTACGAAAAGTTTGTAAACGGCTTCTTCTGGATGAAAAGCAACTTCGATCTACAAACACGACGAAATCAAGACTCAGAAACCTCAGGAGAGATAAATCTATTGTTGTGATAAAGCCTGACAAATGTCACGGCGTTGTCATTGTCATGGACAGAAAGGATTATCTTAACAAAATGGAAAAAATGATGAACGATCAATCCAAATTCAAAAAGATTCCCATCAATACCACTGTCGCCAAAGAGGAAAGTGTACAGAACTTCCTCTACAATTTAAAGCGCCAAGATGTCATCTCTAATAAACTCTGTGAAGAACTAAGACCAGTAGATTCTCGTACTTTAGTTCGCTAAGGATTCTATCATTATTTTGTCCTGTTCTATCATTATTTGATAGCTACAATTACAAATTGGCCAAATATTCAGCTGATCTCCTGAAAGAAACTAGCTATCATTTTACCACCATCAAAGAATTTATAAAATTTTTCTCTCACAATTCTAACATCTTAAGAAAACCTTACAAGAACATGAATTTCCAAAGCATATAATTGGCCAAACCACTAAACATTTTCCAGAGAACAAATCCAAACCTACGGTAGAAAAATTAAAAAACTTAAGAAACTTATCAATCCTATATTACCATATCTCAGACCAATCACAAACCAGCTTCGTAGTGACCTGAAAACTCTTAACAAGCTCATTCCTTGTACCAAAATTGTGTTAATTTCAGAAATTAATGTGACATTAGTTCTTTGTTTCCTTTTAAAGACAGAGAGGATCCTGGATTCAGAAATAAAGCTGTTTACAACTGTGGGGAATGTTCTAAAAGCTATATCGACCAAACATACCGACACCTAACTGGCAGGTTGCTTGAACACGACGCCAGCAGCTCTAAATATAAATTTTCGGCTGCAGGTGACCACTGCCTCAAAAGCTTGCATAGTCCATATAAACAGCTGCATAAAGTAGCAAACTTTCCGACTGAAAAAGCTTCCAGTTCAAGTCTATGGTGACGTTTCTCATGACGCTCAATTTGTGATGTCTGAATTTTATTATTTATTTTAAAGCGTATATCAACAGTAACATACCTTGGACCTCTGTCGCCTTTCCAGTGAGAAATTTTGTGACGAACAGTGCACCTGTTTCCCAAAGTCTCTCTCGTAGAATAGTTTGGTGTGGACGAGTTCTTACACCAGTTATGCATTACCTTATCTGTGTCAGTGCAATAAGTATGGACCTTTTGAACCTTCACTGCCATTTCATGGCGACCTTCTTTCAACCAACTGCCCGGCTGCTTATCTCCCAGACGCTCACAGAATTACCTGGCAGTATATCGTTATCTGTCTGAATGTATTAGTGTGAGAAACCTTCTGAACCATGTCTGAAACCGTTTTAACCAGCTGTTGTTCGCCCTGGCTTCCAGAATCACCATTCTGCTTTAAACTTAAAAAGATCAGCCTTAACTTCAAAACAGTTTAATGCGCTAAATTGTGACATGAAATTTGAGTTTAAAACTAACAGTCGCTTTGTATTTAAGTATCTCAAGTTAAGACTAAATCTGGCTTAAGTGTGAGACAGCTTCGCAATCCCGAGGCCAGATGCTCACAGAATGATTCTCCTGGAAATTACATTATGGCAATATTTTTATCGTGTACATTGATTCTATTGTTATTATAAGGTGACGTGATCATGTTCAAAGAAAACAATCATTCCTGAATTGAGAGTATCTGTGAAAATCAGCAAGAATGATGTTTCCAATTGCAAACAAAAAGAAATCACAAGCCGTTTTTTACGATGTTGTTTCAAGCTTCTTTCTTACCTTCAAGATATCCACCAAAATGCGCGGAACTAAGTGTCCAGACATAAAGATCGTGGAACATGGTGCCCTAGTGGATATAGGCCGTCGTGGACCAGAAGATGGCAATACTAACGATGTGACAATAGTACTACATGCTTCACCTGAACTACAGATTGGTACGATGTCAGGAAGAATCAGCCATGATCAAGGGAGAATTACAACAAAAACAAGCAAGATGCTGATGTGATGTTCTACAAAGTGACCAGACACCAATTCAAGGCGTCAATATACCAGTACTATGTATACGTACT
Source organism: Liolophura sinensis (assembly GCF_032854445.1). Taxonomy (NCBI): domain Eukaryota; kingdom Metazoa; phylum Mollusca; class Polyplacophora; order Chitonida; family Chitonidae; genus Liolophura; species Liolophura sinensis. The sequence goes on from NC_088301.1 coordinate 32,925,714, forward strand.
ACGCTTGATCAAGAATTACCACAATGTAGCAAGATGGAGGACGATGTGTCTGCGATACACTAGGAAACTGCTAAACTATGTGGCCACGACGTGAACCTAACTTCTATCGCGTGAAATATAAGTACAAATACAGGTTTGGTGATATCTTCTTTTAGCATACATGGTGGAGATTCAAGCGAATAGGAAACGCAATGGAGATTGAAGAGGAATTATGCTGTTGGGTGCTTTGTGAAATTTGTAGAAGGTGCGGATCCTGCCCAGACGATCGATCAAGAACACTCAGGACCAGGGACTGGATCTTACAGGGACTGGATCTTACATAGTGGTTTGCTGTAGTGACGCTATTAATACGCCCACGCTGGAAGGGCGTGCTACAAGAAGGTACCGTCATGACATTTCCCAGATAATCTCTGAACTGCAACGTTCTATCCCAAGCAAACAAACATTCCTTTAGCCGTGGGTTATCTGAGTTTCATGTTAGAAAGCAGAAGAATAAAGTGGGGGTAGATGGAGACAGAAAATCCTTATGTACGCAGATATGAAGAGCCGCAGTGGGGGTGTTTTTTATTTTTATTTTTCCACTTTATTCATGTTCGTGCACACAAATATTCTATCCACCGTAGCTCTCGTTATACTCTTCACAGATCTCTTTACACTCTCTCAAACCAAATCAGGGAAGGCAGTGTGAGATTTGACATCTGTTCTCTAGTGCAAGGTAAAAAACAGCCACGCATCTCCAACTCACGTGGTTTGTTCTCTGTACACGTGTTGGTGTGTGTGTGGGGGGGGGGGGGGGGGAGGGAGTCCAGTCAACAGTGGGCCAGGAAAGGGCCGGTAATTGGCAATTATTATTATATTTCAGTGGCTTCTTTATTCTTTGTTCGTGATAATCCTTAAATACTAGCATTGAGGATTATTAAGGATTTAGCACAATGAGTAGAGATTAAAGCGTGACGCTATATCCAGAGACAGATGTCATTTTTCTCAACAGGCTGTTATGTCGAGTGGGGCTAATTTTATTTTTTTTTTTAACACTCCTTAATACTGTTTACAGTGGACGTGCCTCTCTCTACGTTGGCTTCAGCTTTCTGCCACCACTAGTACATTTTGTACAGTAATATACTGTAGGTTTTCAAAATTGTTTTATGTTTGAATTCTCAAATAACGCCTTTAATTCAATCATGGTAGCATGTGTAATTTCTAACAGACAGTGGAACGTGATTCAATGGTGACAATAACGTGAGCAAATTGTGATGTCAAATTCAGTATATACGTCAAATGTGGGAAAATAAGGTTATTAATTATCTGTCAAAGATCGCTGTATGGGTTTCCCCGCGCACTCCGTTTGCATCCACTGATAAAACTAACTGAAATCGTGTATAACTGAAACTTTCATGAGTATGACGTTAAGCAACAATGAAATAAAGAAAGAAATAAAAAAAATAATTCTTTCCATGTTTCAGTTATTAGGTATTTGTTTAAAATATTAAATGGTAGCATACCTTTGCCATAAAAAAGTTTTCAGTTTCATTTCCCAGGAAACTGGTAGTACTCATTTGTTTTCCTGTAAGTGTTATATCTCTTAGTTATTGTCAAAATACCTCTTAATTAATACCAAGAAAAGGGTTTTATAGAAAGAATTACTTATTTGTACAATGCTTCTTCAGCAATGTCACGTGGTACATTTTGGTCACGAAAAATCTATTTCTTATCTGTGGGATACCAATCGGCATTTAAAGGTTAATGAGACTGATGTATCGTACCTAATACCTAAACATGACCAGGAAATAGTCCAGTTCTTCAAATACCCAAGTAGTATAGGGATCTATACTACTACCCATCGAGATACAGTATGTAGTATCTCTGACCGTTAGAGAATTCTTCAAAATACACCGGAAGAGCTTTTTGTGAACTTCAAAAACAAGTTGTCAATTGTAAGACTTAAAAAGACAGGTTGTCGTTTGGAAAACTGAATACATTCAAGCAGATCGTTTCGAACTTAAGTTTCGAAGTTCAGCGTAATTTAGCTGTTGTAATTAGAATAGTAGCACTAGTCCACTTCTGGCAATTGACTTAATGATACAAGTTATCTTTTTTAACCATCAGATCTGTTATGGACGTTGCTTTCGAAACTTGGAACAGTTGCAACTAGATGGGATATCCTCCAACTTCGGAGCAGCAGTGGTGTGTCATTTTTTCATACAGAAAAACAAGTAAAGCTTACTGGAATATGAAGTACAATTACTGAAGAAAATGTGTGTGAAAAATTAGAGTGATACGATTTATACTTTTGTTCTATCAAAAAGGCAAAAGTAGAGTAAAAAGCATATTTTGCTGTTTTAAGACGTTTTCCTGAGGGAATTTCCTTTATACTAAAAGTATGATTACGTGAAGCAAATCATTTCAACATATTTAGTGTCTAGTTAGGGAGTAGTAAACTATAACGAAGTATCGTGTTGGTTCAAGGAGTCATATTTTTGCAAATCGAAGAAAGAAAAAGCAAAAATTGGACGTTCAGAGGAACTTCATATTCACCATATTTCATGATATTTATCACGGTGTCCGCATTGGTCCAGTGGTAACATGCGTTCCTTGAAACCATTGTGTCAAATGGTGTAAAAAGTTCGATTCCTATTATGGCATTTTTTTTTCACATATGTCACTGTGAGCAGGTTGGTAATCGACTTTAGCGACACGATTTCCCATCTACCTGAAAGGGATATGGAGCCGTAAAAGTGACTTAGTGGAAAAAAAATTGGAAGAGAAAATATAATATATGATGAAGAAAAATTTTACCACCCGACTTTTAAATTCCGTGCCCCGACTTTTGAAGTCGGGGCCCGGAGTTTAAAAGTCCGGACCCTACATAATTGACCAATCCTAAAGGTTGCGCTATAATCTTATCTATTTATAGGAGGCTACTACCTGATCGTCAGTGCCATTTTGCTTTTGCAAATTAACTTTTGTCGCTCGTATATTATACTTTCTCAGTCCCAAAATGTTCTTTTCGACGAGGGGTAACGCCAACACGATTTATAGTATAAGCTCCAACAATCTGACATTATTATTAATAAATTAAATATTCAAACACGTAATACGATAAGATTAGAACTTATCACAGCCGACCTCAGACATGTATGTGACATAAGGTTTAGGCCTTCGGCCCTAACGTATATACAGCTTGCCTTAGTTCCAGCCTGGCTGGATCAAGTTCATGTGTTCCAATAGTGTTTCCGCTATAGCTGTTGCCGTTGAGATTGAAAGAACTCAAGTAGGCTGTATAAGGGCGGGCCTGCACTCTGTATTTTGTATTTTATTTTTATTTAGTCCATATATGTCTCTTTGAAATATGTTTATTGATAAGCTGCCTCGTTGATGTACGGAAATGCACTGCCAGCCTAAAAAGTACGTCATTGTTTCTGCGTAGACCTGGTCGTGCCCGTCAAGCAAAGTCGTACATGTACATGAAGTTCACAAGCACTGCAGAGTGACAGCTGAGAATATGTGTTTTTAAACAGATTGAAATTGACCTGTGTAAGCGGTCGTGCTCATTTTAATCTTTGTTCTTGATTTAAAGTACAAGTTATTTATCCCATGGTTAGACCCTAGTCAAAATATGTAGTTATCAGTGAGAGATGCTCGCCTGTGGCTGCCATATTGGCTGTTTGATAGCAAACGACCTGTGATTGGCCAATTAAGTCGGGGCCTCGACATCTACAGTGTCTTTTTTTTTATCTTCCAGAAAAACTTGTTTCTCTTCGAAAAATGTTATTTTCAGCATGTCACTTTTACGGCTCCGTAAAGGGGTCCTTTTGGGCCGTATTCATCTAGCTGCTTGGTTCCACCACAGTATGACTTGATAACAACATGTTACGGATTGCGATGTCAGGCTTGTTTCCATGAGTCATTCTGGATTGCGTTACACTGTAACAATTCCTAGTAAACGTTCAGCGATTACTGTATATTTTTACACATAATTTGTACATGTTTACATTTTACAGTAAACATTTCATATTTATAGGATGAACTATTTTTTAGTAACAGTCTTTTACGTTTCCACTCTCCACCCAAAGAGCTGAACGTTTACACTGGGCCATGTAAGACGGTTGTGTTTCTGAAAATTATCTATATTAAATCACTACTTGCCTACGGCAGGTTACAGACCCCCTGCATGAGGAGATTATTCCTTAAGTATCATAACCAGTAACTTATTCATGTATGTGTAATGATGAATGGTGTGGATAGAGTGGAGCGTATAAAGAGAAAGGGGGAGAGGTAGGGCATCTGAGCCTGTCCTTGTTTACATGTTGTCTTATTTTGCGTAACCAGGCGCTGGGAACACATAAAGTAGCTACACTGACAAGGTATGAAAACAATTGCAATTCAAGCGCAACTGAGAGCATCCAAATTGCATTTGAGCTAGATGGTAATGCCGGATATAGAAGTTAGAGAAAGAAGCTGTAAAAATCTTGACATAGGTTGACCGTCAAAATCTGGACCTTTACATGCCGGCAGCTGGGAGGGGTGCCTAGCAACGCCAAGGGGACGTCACTCGCAGCCTCGTCACCACCTGTCTCCTTGTGTCCTCTCGCCCAGAATTTCAAACTTTCACCATTAAAACTCATACCTGCGCAAAGCTTAGACAATTTCCATCATTTTCATACCAAGCATGCACTTGTACACTAAAAACGGCAGGCTGGCAGCAAAAAAAGACTTTACACCCTAAAATACACAGAACTACAATCGTCCCTACTGAAAAACGCAAGTTGTAATGGGGGTCTGTGTCCTATCACACCAGCCAACTTTTTTTAAAATCAATCATTTTTGCACCACATAATGCTTACTACCTCTAAACCTCACACATAAAGTTACAGCTTGATACATGCAAAAACTTTTCAGTAGGAGGAATTTAACTTGGGGTACCCCTATCTTGGAAATGTGTCTGTTTGTCCGTCCTCAAGCACCAAGTTCAAAGCTCTGTAGTGCACATACCGTTGAAAATATCTTAACCAGGTCAAATGTTTTGGAAAGCTGGTATGTATATCTGCAAGAAAAATGAAAAAATTCCAATGACAAAGTATTTTACATTTTCCATTGACAAACATTTAGAAAATTATGGATTTTCAAGTAGATTTTCTTGTTTACAGCAGTGTTAAGAAAATACTTAAAAGCCAAAAGTGTCAAAATATATATCAAAAGACAGGTAATTTATCTGACAATTCACTTACAAAATATAGGACATACCTTTTAGCAACTTTGTGCAAAATTTGACTTAAAGTGATACAGGTGGGTAGCAAAGCGGAGTTTCAAAATTCCAGAAAAGTACATTTTGATCACCATCAAAGTAAACATATGCATCCAAATTGATATAGAAATGCTCATAGGCAGAGTTTCCATGGATAGGGCTAAAGAAAAGACTAGTATCCCTTTTACATAGTGATTCACATGATAAAACCCTTTAAAAGATCACCCACTCCCCCTCCCCCCCAACACTACCCCCCTTTCCCGTCTCCCCCATGGCTGCCATTGGTTGGCTGGCTTACCTCAACTCACAGTGCAAAAGAATCCCACCACCTGTGTTGTTGCCTCAGACTAAATTAGTACTTTCCACATAACAAACACCAAAGTGTGACACTGGCATCTACAAGAGATAAGTAGAGGGGAGAAATATGAATTTGCCACTTACAAAAATAAAGCCACACAGTACATGCACATTGGTCATTCAGACAGTCAGCAAGGCAACCCTCCCAAGACATGTTGAAGGGACCCAAGAAGAGGGGAAAAGCTATACTTTTTAACCTGTAACAACACAGAAATCCTCAAATAATCAGTGAGAAATTACATCCGTAATCAGGTTCCACACTGGGTGTTCCTGGGTGGGCATGAGGAATGGACATTTAAACTGTTCGTACATATATGAGAAACCTGTGACGTTTCCCCGATTGGGGGGGGGGGCCGGAGGGGTATGTGTCATGGTGTAGTACCGGACCAATGACGGGGATTCTAGGTCAGCCAAGGGAGTGGAAGACTGCATCCGAATGGTCAGGCCTTTGAGGAAGCTGAACGGCTAGCAGACCCCACTCACCTAGGTAGATCCCAGTTCAATATATGCATAAACCAGGCAAAGTTCACTGACGCCATGTTTGGGAGACAAGATCTAAAGAGGGAAACCAAGACAAAAGCTCAATAGGTATTAAACTAGGATGTGAAAGACATATGTAGCTGTCTAATTTCTAACTTGTGTGTGAGGACATTGGAAACATAAAAAAAATCCCAGTTGCCCAGGGAGGTGGATGCCACACTGGGCCAGATACTAAAACAAAAACTCCTTGAGATGTCGCAGGAACAGCGTACTATGTTCCGGTGGAAAAACAGACACCTGGTGGGGCAGAGACTCATTTTCACAAGGGCAATATTCCAACAGATCACACTCACATGTATGCTAGAAACTTGAAATTGATCATTTTTGTTCCAACGCCACACATACTGTGTGAGTGCACATGTAACTTGTCAGAGGAATGAATATACACATGCAATGAAAACTACATGCCTACAGTGGTTTATTTTTAAGTTTAAAGAGGAAAATTTACCTTGTCCACTTCAAGTCTATGCCCAAAACAGCAGACAGTGTTCCAGCAGAGATGCCTGTTTTTCATGTTTTGTGACCTGCAGGATGATTTGAAGCACATTTACCTAGTGTGTGGTGGCACACATGGGAGGAACCTGACTTGGTTTGTAAATTAAATGCACACTGGCCCTCTCTACTACTCTAGCCAAGTAAATTAATCTGCTGATGTGTTTTTATCCACCTGTGTGAGGCTGGGCCCTTATATGTGATGCAAGGCCTTATTGATCATCCTTAATCACACCACCCTATCTATCAGCCACATACTCCAATTTCACTCGCAGCACTCAAATTTTGCATTATTTATCAAATGTCAGCCCCAAAAGAGACATTTTAAAAACCAGGAACAATGAAACATTGTCTGTGTTTGTTCCAGTCTGTTTATACTCCTGTACTACCCTTGACCACAGAGCGCTTTAGCCGATTTTTAGACAAAATGGATATGTGGGGAAAATATAGAATTAAAAAGCTTTAAAACTGCTCAATCAAGTTCCATGTCAATGCAAACCACATCGCAGATGTACCCACCAAATATTATCAGGCTGTTGCCAAATCTGAGCACACAGTGACATATTACATGTTTTGGCACAAGTGGACAGATCAGATCAGGCCACAGACCCCCATTAGTTTTCCATAAGCGACAATGTTAACGTTTAGCGCTGTAGCTCAGTCCCAAACATTCCGAGGCCAATAAGCTTTGGTGCATACCTGGCCCAGCCTGAGAGAAAGAAGCTGTAAAAATCTTGACATAGGTTGACTGGAAAAATCTGGACCTTTACATGCCGGCAGCTGGGAGGGGTGCCTAGCAACGCCAAGGGGACGTCACTCGCAGCCTCGTCACCACCTGTCTCCTTGTGTCCTCTCGCCCAGAATTTCAAACTTTCACCATTAAAACTCATACCTGCGCAAAGCTTAGACAATTTCCATCATTTTCATACCAAGCATGCACTTGTACACTAAAAACGGCAGGCTGGCAGCAAAAAAAGACTTTACACCCTAAAATACACAGAACTACAATCGTCCCTACTGAAAAACGCAAGTTGTAATGGGGGGTCTGTGTCCTATCACACCAGCCAACTTTTTTTAAAATCAATCATTTTTGCACCACATAATGCTTACTACCTCTAAACCTCACACATAAAGTTACAGCTTGATACATGCAAAAACTTTTCAGTAGGAGGAATTTAACTTGGGGTACCCCTATCTTGGAAATGTGTCTGTTTGTCCGTCCTCAAGCACCAAGTTCAAAGCTCTGTAGTGCACATACCGTTGAAAATATCTTAACCAGGTCAAATGTTTTGGAAAGCTGGTATGTATATCTGCAAGAAAAATGAAAAAATTCCAATGACAAAGTATTTTACATTTTCCATTGACAAACATTTAGAAAATTATGGATTTTCAAGTAGATTTTCTTGTTTACAGCAGTGTTAAGAAAATACTTAAAAGCCAAAAGTGTCAAAATATACATCAAAAGACAGGTAATTTATCTGACAATTCACTTACAAAATATAGGACATACCTTTTAGCAACTTTGTGCAAAATTTGACTTAAAGTGATACAGGTGGGTAGCAAAGCGGAGTTTCAAAATTCCAGAAAAGTACATTTTGATCACCATCAAAGTAAACATATGCATCCAAATTGATATAGAAATGCTCATAGGCAGAGTTTCCATGGATAGGGCTAAAGAAAAGACTAGTATCCCTTTTACATAGTGATTCACATGATAAAAACCCTTTAAAAGATCACCCACTCCCCCCCACACACACACTACCCCCCTTTCCCGTCTCCCCCATGGCTGCCATTGGTTGGCTGGCTTACCTCAACTCACAGTGCAAAAGAATCCCACCACCTGTGTTGTTGCCTCAGACTAAATTAGTACTTTCCACATAACAAACACCAAAGTGTGACACTGGCATCTACAAGAGATAAGTAGAGGGGAGAAATATGAATTTGCCACTTACAAAAATAAAGCCACACAGTACATGCACATTGGTCATTCAGACAGTCAGCAAGGCAACCCTCCCAAGACATGTTGAAGGGACCCAAGAAGAGGGGAAAAGCTATACTTTTTAACCTGTAACAACACAGAAATCCTCAAATAATCAGTGAGAAATTACATCCGTAATCAGGTTCCACACTGGGTGTTGCTGGGTGGGCATGAGGAATGGACATTTAAACTGTCCGTACATATATGAGAAACCTGTGACGTTTCCCCGATTGGGGGGGGGGGGGGCCGGAGGGGTATGTGTCATGGTGTAGTACCGGACCAATGACGGGGATTCTAGGTCGGCCAAGGGAGTGGAAGACTGCATCCGAATGGTCAGGCCTTTGAGGAAGCTGAACGGCTAGCAGACCCCACTCACCTAGGTAGATCCCAGTTCAATATATGCATAAACCAGGCAAAGTTCACTGACGCCATGTTTGGGAGACAAGATCTAAAGAGGGAAACCAAGACAAAAGCTCAATAGGTATTAAACTAGGATGTGAAAGACATATGTAGCTGTCTAATTTCTAACTTGTGTGTGAGGACATTGGAAACATAAAAAAAATCCCAGTTGCCCAGGGAGGTGGATGCCACACTGGGCCACATACTAAAACAAAAACTCCTTTGAGATGTCGCAGGAACAGCGTACTATGTTCTGGTGGAAAAACAGACACCTGGTGGGGCAGAGACTCATTTTCACAAGGGCAATATTCCAACAGATCACACTCACATGTATGCTAGAAACTTGAAATTGATCATTTTTGTTCCAACGCCACACATACTGTGTGAGTGCACATGTAACTTGTCAGAGGAATGAATATACACATGCAATGAAAACTACATGCCTACAGTGGTTTATTTTTAAGTTTAAAGAGGAAAATTTACCTTGTCCACTTCAAGTCTATGCCCAAAACAGCAGACAGTGTTTCAGCAGAGATGCCTGTTTTTCATGTTTTGTGACCTGCAGGATGATTTGAAGCACATTTACCTAGTGTGTGGTGGCACACATGGGAGGAACCTGGCTTGGTTTGTAAATTAAATGCACACTGGCCCTCTCTACTACTCTAGCCAAGTAAATTAATCTGCTGATGTGTTTTTATCCAGCTGTGTGAGGCTGGGCCCTTATATGTGATGCAAGGCCTTATTGACCATCCTTAATCACACCACCCTATCTATCAGCCACATACTCCAATTTCACTCGCAGCACTCAAATTTTGCATTATTTATCAAATGTCAGCCCCAAAAGAGACATTTTAAAAACCAGGAACAATGAAACATTGTCTGTGTTTGTTCCAGTCTGTTTATACTCCTGTACTTCCCTTGACCACAGAGCGCTTTAGCCGATTTTTAGACAAAATGGATATGTGGGGAAAATATAGAATTAAAAAGCTTTAAAACTGCTCAATCAAGTTCCATGTCAATGCAAACCACATCGCAGATGTACCCACCAAATATTATCAGACTGTTGCCAAATCTGAGCACACAGTGACATATTACATGTTTTGGCACAAGTGGACAGATCAGGCCACAGACCCCCATTAGTTTTCCATAAGCGACAATGTTAACGTTTAGCGCTGTAGCTCAGTCCCAAACATTCCGAGGCCAATAAGCTTTGGTGCATACCTGGCCCAGCCTGAGAGAAAGAAGCTGTAAAAATCTTGACATAGGTTGACCGTCAAAATCTGGACCTTTACATGCCGGCAGCTGGGAGGGGTGCTTAGCAACGTCAAGGGGACGTCACTCGCTGCCTCATCACCACCTGTCTCCTTGTGTCCTCTCGCCCAGAATTTCAAACTTTCACCATTAAAACTCATACCTGCCCAAAGCTTAGACAATTTCCATCATTTTCATACCAAGCATGCACTTGTACACCAAAAACGGCAGGCTGGCAGCAAAAAAAGACTTTACACCCTAAAATACACAGAACTACAATCGTCCCTACTGAAAAACGCAAGTTGTAATGGGGGTCTGTGTCCTATCACACCAGCCAACTTTTTTTAAAATCAATCATTTTTGCACCACATAATGCTTACTACCTCTAAACCTCACACATAAAGTTACAGCTTGATACATGCAAAAACTTTTCAGTAGGAGGAATTTAACTTGGGGTACCCCTATCTTGGAAATGTGTCTGTTTGTCCGTCCTCAAGCACCAAGTTCAAAGCTCTGTAGTGCACATACCGTTGAAAATATCTTAACCAGGTCAAATGTTTTGGAAAGCTGGTATGTATATCTGCAAGAAAAATGAAAAAATTCCAATGACAAAGTATTTTACATTTTCCATTGACAAACATTTAGAAAATTATGGATTTTCAAGTAGATTTTCTTGTTTACAGCAGTGTTAAGAAAATACTTAAAAGCCAAAAGTGTCAAAATATATATCAAAAGACATGTAATTTATCTGACAATTCACTTACAAAATATAGGACATACCTTTTAGCAACTTTGTGCAAAATTTGACTTAAAGTGATACAGGTGGGTAGCAAAGCGGAGTTTCAAAATTCCAGAAAAGTACATTTTGATCACCATCAAAGTAAACATATGCATCCAAATTGATATAGAAATGCTCATAGGCACAGTTTCCATGGATAGGGCTAAAGAAAAGACTAGTATCCCTTTTACATAGTGATTCACATGATAAAACCCTTTAAAAGATCACCCACTCCCCCCCACACACACACTACCCCACTTTCCCGTCTCCCCCCATGGCTGCCATTGGTTGGCTGGCTTACCTCAACTCACAGTGCAAAAGAATCCCACCACCTGTGTTGTTGCCTCAGACTAATTTAGTACTTTCCACATAACAAACACCAAAGTGTGACACTGGCATCTACAAGAGATAAGTAGAGGGGAGAAATATGAATTTGCCACTTACAAAAATAAAGCCACACAGTACATGCACATTGGTCATTCAGACAGTCAGCAAGGCAACCCTCCCAAGACATGTTGAAGGGACCCAAGAAGAGGGGAAAAGCTATACTTTTTAACCTGTAACAACACAGAAATCCTCAAATAATCAGTGAGAAATTACATCCGTAATCAGGTTCCACACTGGGTGTTGCTGGGTGGGCATGAGGAATGGACATTCAAACTGTCCGTATATATATGAGAAACCTGTGACGTTTCCCCGGTTGGGGGGGTGGGGGGGCCGGAGGGGTATGTGTCATGGTGTAGTACCGGACCAATGACGGGGATTCTAGGTCGGCCAAGGGAGTGGAAGACTGCATCCGAATGGTCAGGCCTTTGAGGAAGCTGAACGGCTAGCAGACCCCACTCACCTAGGTAGATCCCAGTTCAATATATGCATAAACCAGGCAAAGTTCACTGACGCCATGTTTGGGAGACAAGATCTAAAGAGGGAAACCAAGACAAAAGCTCAATAGGTATTAAACTAGGATGTGAAAGACATATGTAGCTGTCTAATTTCTAACTTGTGTGTGAGGACATTGGAAACATAAAAAAAATCCCAGTTGCCCAGGGAGGTGGATGCCACACTGGGCCACATACTAAAACAAAAACTCCTTTGAGATGTCGCAGGAACAGCGTACTATGTTCTGGTGGAAAAACAGACACCTGGTGGGGCAGAGACTCATTTTCACAAGGGCAATATTCCAACAGATCACACTCACATGTATGCTAGAAACTTGAAATTGATCATTTTTGTTCCAACGCCACACATACTGTGTGAGTGCACATGTAACTTGTCAGAGGAATGAATATACACATGCAATGAAAACTACATGCCTACAGTGGTTTATTTTTAAGTTTAAAGAGGAAAATTTACCTTGTCCACTTCAAGTCTATGCCCAAAACAGCAGACAGTGTTTCAGCAGAGATGCCTGTTTTTCATGTTTTGTGACCTGCAGGATGATTTGAAGCACATTTACCTAGTGTGTGGTGGCACACATGGGAGGAACCTGACTTGGTTTGTAAATTAAATGCACACTGGCCCTCTCTACTACTCTAGCCAAGTAAATTAATCTGCTGATGTGTTTTTATCCAGCTGTGTGAGGCTGGGCCCTTATATGTGATGCAAGGCCTTATTGACCATCCTTAATCACACCACCCTATCTATCAGCCACATACTCCAATTTCACTCGCAGCACTCAAATTTTGCATTATTTATCAAATGTCAGCCCCAAAAGAGACATTTTAAAAACCAGGAACAATGAAACATTGTCTGTGTTTGTTCCAGTCTGTTTATACTCCTGTACTACCCTTGACCACAGAGCGTTTTAGCCGATTTTTAGACAAAATGGATATGTGGGGAAAATATAGAATTAAAAAGCTTTAAAACTGCTCAATCAAGTTCCATGTCAATGCAAACCACATCGCAGATGTACCCACCAAATATTATCAGGCTGTTGCCAAATCTGAGCACACAGTGACATATTACATGTTTTGGCACAAGTGGACAGATCAGGCCACAGACCCCCATTAGTTTTCCATAAGCGACAATGTTAACGTTTAGCGCTGTAGCTCAGTCCCAAACATTCCGAGGCCAATAAGCCTTGGTGCATACCTGGCCCAGCCTGAGAGAAAGAAGCTGTAAAAATCTTGACATAGGTTGACTGGAAAAATCTGGACCTTTACATGCCGGCAGCTGGGAGGGGTGCCTAGCAACGCCAAGGGGACGTCACTCGCAGCCTCGTCACCACCTGTCTCCTTGTGTCCTCTCGCCCAGAATTTCAAACTTTCACCATTAAAACTCATACCTGCGCAAAGCTTAGACAATTTCCATCATTTTCATACCAAGCATGCACTTGTACACCAAAAACGGCAGGCTGGCAGCAAAAAAAGACTTTACACCCTAAAATACACAGAACTACAATCGTCCCTACTGAAAAACGCAAGTTGTAATGGGGGTCTGTGTCCTATCACACCAGCCAACTTTTTTTAAAATCAATCATTTTTGCACCACATAATGCTTACTACCTCTAAACCTCACACATAAAGTTACAGCTTGATACATGCAAAAACTTTTCAGTAGGAGGAATTTAACTTGGGGTACCCCTATCTTGGAAATGTGTCTGTTTGTCCGTCCTCAAGCACCAAGTTCAAAGCTCTGTAGTGCACATACCGTTGAAAATATCTTAACCAGGTCAAATGTTTTGGAAAGCTGGTATGTATATCTGCAAGAAAAATGAAAAAATTCCAATGACAAAGTATTTTACATTTTCCATTGACAAACATTTAGAAAATTATGGATTTTCAAGTAGATTTTCTTGTTTACAGCAGTGTTAAGAAAATACTTAAAAGCCAAAAGTGTCAAAATATATATCAAAAGACAGGTAATTTATCTGACAATTCACTTAGCAAATATAGGACATACCTTTTAGCAACTTTGTGCAAAATTTGACTTAAAGTAATACAGGTGGGTAGCAAAGCGGAGTTTCAAAATTCCAGAAAAGTACATTTTGATCACCATCAAAGTAAACATATGCATCCAAATTGATATAGAAATGCTCATAGGCAGAGTTTCCATGGATAGGGCTAAAGAAAAGACTAGTATCCCTTTTACATAGTGATTCACATGATAAAACCCTTTAAAAGATCACCCACTCCCCCCCACACACACACTACCCCCCTTTCCCGTCTCCCCCATGGCTGCCATTGGTTGGCTGGCTTACCTCAACTCACAGTGCAAAAGAATCCCACCACCTGTGTTGTTGCCTCAGACTAAATTAGTACTTTCCACATAACAAACACCAAAGTGTGACACTGGCATCTACAAGAGATAAGTAGAGGGGAGAAATATGAATTTGCCACTTACAAAAATAAAGCCACACAGTACATGCACATTGGTCATTCAGACAGTCAGCAAGGCAACCCTCCCAAGACATGTTGAAGGGACCCAAGAAGAGGGGAAAAGCTATACTTTTTAACCTGTAACAACACAGAAATCCTCAAATAATCAGTGAGAAATTACATCCGTAATCAGGTTCCACACTGGGTGTTGCTGGGTGGGCATGAGGAATGGACATTCAAACTGTCCGTACATATATGAGAAACCTGTGACGTTTCCCCGGTTGGGGGGGTGGGGGGGCCGGAGGGGTATGTGTCATGGTGTAGTACCGGACCAATGACGGGGATTCTAGGTCGGCCAAGGGAGTGGAAGACTGCATCCGAATGGTCAGGCCTTTGAGGAAGCTGAACGGCTAGCAGACCCCACTCACCTAGGTAGATCCCAGTTCAATATATGCATAAACCAGGCAAAGTTCACTGACGCCATGTTTGGGAGACAAGATCTAAAGAGGGAAACCAAGACAAAAGCTCAATAGGTATTAAACTAGGATGTGAAAGACATATGTAGCTGTCTAATTTCTAACTTGTGTGTGAGGACATTGGAAACATAAAAAAAATCCCAGTTGCCCAGGGAGGTGGATGCCACACTGGGCCACATACTAAAACAAAAACTCCTTTGAGATGTCGCAGGAACAGCGTACTATGTTCTGGTGGAAAAACAGACACCTGGTGGGGCACAGACTCATTTTCACAAGGGCAATATTCCAACAGATCACACTCACATGTATGCTAGAAACTTGAAATTGATCATTTTTGTTCCAACGCCACACATACTGTGTGAGTGCACATGTAACTTGTCAGAGGAATGAATATACACATGCAATGAAAACTACATGCCTACAGTGGTTTATTTTTAAGTTTAAAGAGGAAAATTTACCTTGTCCACTTCAAGTCTATGCCCAAAACAGCAGACAGTGTTTCAGCAGAGATGCCTGTTTTTCATGTTTTGTGACCTGCAGGATGATTTGAAGCACATTTACCTAGTGTGTGGTGGCACACATGGGAGGAACCTGGCTTGGTTTGTAAATTAAATGCACATTGGCCCTCTCTACTACTCTAGCCAAGTAAATTAATCTGCTGATGTGTTTTTATCCAGCTGTGTGAGGCTGGGCCCTTATATGTGATGCAAGGCCTTATTGACCATCCTTAATCACACCACCCTATCTATCAGCCACATACTCCAATTTCACTCGCAGCACTCAAATTTTGCATTATTTATCAAATGTCAGCCCCAAAAGAGACATTTTAAAAACCAGGAACAATGAAACATTGTCTGTGTTTGTTCCAGTCTGTTTATACTCCTGTACTACCCTTGACCACAGAGCGTTTTAGCCGATTTTTAGACAAAATGGATATGTGGGGAAAATATAGAATTAAAAAGCTTTAAAACTGCTCAATCAAGTTCCATGTCAATGCAAACCACATCGCAGATGTACCCACCAAATATTATCAGGCTGTTGCCAAATCTGAGCACACAGTGACATATTACATGTTTTGGCACAAGTGGACAGATCAGGCCACAGACCCCCATTAGTTTTCCATAAGCGACAATGTTAACGTTTAGCGCTGTAGCTCAGTCCCAAACATTCCGAGGCCAATAAGCTTTGGTGCATACCTGGCCCAGCCTGAGAGAAAGAAGCTGTAAAAATCTTGACATAGGTTGACTGGAAAAATCTGGACCTTTACATGCCGGCAGCTGGGAGGGGTGCCTAGCAACGCCAAGGGGACGTCACTCGCAGCCTCGTCACCACCTGTCTCCTTGTGTCCTCTCGCCCAGAATTTCAAACTTTCACCATTAAAACTCATACCTGCGCAAAGCTTAGACAATTTCCATCATTTTCATACCAAGCATGCACTTGTACACCAAAAACGGCAGGCTGGCAGCAAAAAAAGACTTTACACCCTAAAATACACAGAACTACAATCGTCCCTACTGAAAAACGCAAGTTGTAATGGGGGTCTGTGTCCTATCACACCAGCCAACTTTTTTTAAAATCAATCATTTTTGCACCACATAATGCTTACTACCTCTAAACCTCACACATAAAGTTACAGCTTGATACATGCAAAAACTTTTCAGTAGGAGGAATTTAACTTGGGGTACCCCTATCTTGGAAATGTGTCTGTTTGTCCGTCCTCAAGCACCAAGTTCAAAGCTCTGTAGTGCACATACCGTTGAAAATATCTTAACCAGGTCAAATGTTTTGGAAAGCTGGTATGTATATCTGCAAGAAAAATGAAAAAATTCCAATGACAAAGTATTTTACATTTTCCATTGACAAACATTTAGAAAATTATGGATTTTCAAGTAGATTTTCTTGTTTACAGCAGTGTTAAGAAAATACTTAAAAGCCAAAAGTGTCAAAATATATATCAAAAGACAGGTAATTTATCTGACAATTCACTTAGCAAATATAGGACATACCTTTTAGCAACTTTGTGCAAAATTTGACTTAAAGTAATACAGGTGGGTAGCAAAGCGGAGTTTCAAAATTCCAGAAAAGTACATTTTGATCACCATCAAAGTAAACTTATGCATCCAAATTGATATAGAAATGCTCATAGGCAGAGTTTCCATGGATAGGGCTAAAGAAAAGACTAGTATCCCTTTTACATAGTGATTCACATGATAAAACCCTTTAAAAGATCACCCACTCCCCCCCCCCCACACACACACACTACCCCCCTTTCCCATCTCCCCCATGGCTGCCATTGGTTGGCTGGCTTACCTCAACTCACAGTGCAAAAGAATCCCACCACCTGTGTTGTTGCCTCAGACTAAATTAGTACTTTCCACATAACAAACACCAAAGTGTGACACTGGCATCTACAAGAGATAAGTAGAGGGGAGAAATATGAATTTGCCACTTACAAAAATAAAGCCACACAGTACATGCACATTGGTCATTCAGACAGTCAGCAAGGCAACCCTCCCAAGACATGTTGAAGGGACCCAAGAAGAGGGGAAAAGCTATACTTTTTAACCTGTAACAACACAGAAATCCTCAAATAATCAGTGAGAAATTACATCCGTAATCAGGTTCCACACTGGGTGTTGCTGGGTGGGCATGAGGAATGGACATTCAAACTGTCCGTACATATATGAGAAACCTGTGACGTTTCCCCGGTTGGGGGGGTGGGGGGGCCGGAGGGGTATGTGTCATGGTGTAGTACCGGACCAATGACGTAGGTCGGCCCAAGGGAGTGGAAAGACTGCATCCGAATGGTCAGGCCTTTGAGGAAGCTGAACGGCTAGCAGACCCCACTCACCTAGGTAGATCCCAGTTCAATATATGCATAAACCAGGCAAAGTTCACTGACGCCATGTTTGGGAGACAAGATCTAAAGAGGGAAACCAAGACAAAAGCTCAATAGGTATTAAACTAGGATGTGAAAGACATATGTAGCTGTCTAATTTCTAAACTTGTGTGTGAGGGACATTGGAAACATAAAAAAAATCCCAGCTGCCCAGGGAGGTGGATTGCCACACTGGGCCAGATACTAAAAACAAAAAACTCCTTGAGATGTCGCAGGAACAGCGTACTATGGTTCTGGTGGAAAAACAGACACCTGGTGGGGCAGAGACTCATTTTCACAAGGGCAATATTCCAACAGATCACACTCACATGTATGCTAGAAACTTGAAATTGATCATTTTTGTTCCAACGCCACACATACTGTGTGAGTGCACATGTAACTTGTCAGAGGAATGAATATACACATACAATGAAAACTACATGCCTACAGTGGTTTATTTTTAAGTTTAAAGAGGAAAATTTACCTTGTCCACTTCAAGTCTATGCCCAAAACAGCAGACAGTGTTTCAGCAGAGATGCCTGTTTTTAATGTTTTGTGACCTGCAGATGATTTGAAGCACATTTACCTAGTGTGTGGTGGCACACATGGGAGGAACCTGACTTGGTTTGTAAATTAAATGCACACTGGCCCTCTCTACTACTCTAGCCAAGTAAATTAATCTGCTGATGTGTTTTTATCCACCTGTGTGAGGCTGGGCCCTTATATGTGATGCAAGGCCTTATTGACCATCCTTAATCACACCACCCTATCTATCAGCCACATACTCCAATTTCACTCGCAGCACTCAAATTTTGCATTATTTATCAAATGTCAGCCCAAAAGAGACATTTTAAAAACCAGGAACAATGAAACATTGTCTGTGTTTGTTCCAGTCTGTTTATACTCCTGTACTACCCTTGACCACAGAGCGTTTTAGCCGATTTTTAGACAAAATGGATATGTGGGGAAAATTATAGAATTAAAAAGCTTTAAAGCTGCTCAATCAAGTTCCATGTCAATGCAAACCACATCGCAGATGTACCCACCAAATATTATCAGGCTGTTGCCAAATCTGAGCACACAGTGACATATTACATGTTTTGGCACAAGTGGACAGATCAGGCCACAGACCCCCATTAGTTTTCCATAAGCGACAATGTTAACGTTTAGCGCTGTAGCTCAGTCCCAAACATTCCGAGGGCCAATAAGCTTTGGTGCATACCTGGCCCAGCCTGAGAGAAAGAAGCTGTAAAAAATCTTGACATAGGTGACTGGAAAAATCTGGACCTTACATGCCGGCAGCTGGGAGGGGTGCCTAGCAACGCCAAGGGGACGTCACTCGCAGCCTTGTCACCACCTGTCTCCTTGTGTCCTCTC
The DNA here is from genome assembly GCF_032854445.1 of Liolophura sinensis. Lineage (NCBI taxonomy): Eukaryota > Metazoa > Mollusca > Polyplacophora > Chitonida > Chitonidae > Liolophura > Liolophura sinensis. The sequence goes on from NC_088301.1 coordinate 32,944,802, forward strand.
GCCAGAATTTCAAACTTTCACCATTAAAACTCATACCTGCCCAAAGCTTAGACAATTTCCATCATTTTCATACCAAGCATGCACTTGTACACCAAAAACGGCAGGCTGGCAGCAAAAAAAGACTTTACACCCTAAAATACACAGAACTACAATCGTCCCTACTGAAAAAACGCAAGTTGTAATGGGGTCTGTGTCCTATCACACCAGCCAACTTTTTTTAAAATCAATCATTTTTGCACCACATAATGCTTACTACCTCTAAACCTCACACATAAAGTTACAGCTTGATACATGCAAAAACTTTTCAGTAGGAGGAATTTAACTTGGGGTACCCCTATCTTGGAAATGTGTCTGTTTGTCCGTCCTCAAGCACCAAGTTCAAAGCTCTGTAGTGCACATACCATTGAAAATATCTTAACCAGGTCAAATGTTTTGGAAAGCTGGTATGTATATCTGCAAGAAAAATGAAAAAATTCAATGACAAAGTATATTTACATTTTCCATTGACAAACATTTAGAAAATTATGGATTTTTCAAGTAGATTTTCTTGTTTACAGCAGTGTTAAGAAAATACTTAAAAAGGCCAAAAGTGTCAAAATATATATCAAAAGACATGTATATTATCTGACAATTCACTTACAAAATATAGGACATACCTTTTAGCAACTTTGTGCAAAATTTGACTTAAAGTGATACAGGTGGGTAGCAAAGCGGAGTTTCAAAATTCCAGAAAGTACATTTTGATCACCATCAAAGTAAACATATGCATCCAAATTGATATAGAAATGCTCATAGGCAGAGTTTCCATGGATAGGGCTAAAGAAAAGACTAGTATCCCTTTTACATAGTGATTCAACATGATAAAACCCTTTAAAAGATCACCCACTATCCCCCCCACACACACACTACCCCCCTTTCCCGTCTCCCCCATGGCTGCCATTGGTTGGCTGGCTTACCTCAACTCACAGTGCAAAAGAATCCCACCACCTGTGTTGTTGCCTCAGACTAATTTAGTACTTTCCACATAACAAACACCAAGTGTGACACTGGCATCTACAAGAGATAAGTAGAGGGGAGAATATGAATTTGCCACTTACAAAAATAAAGCCACACAGTACATGCACATTGGTCATTCAGACAGTCAGCAAGGCAACCCTCCCAAGACATGTTGAAGGGACCCAAGAAGAGGGGAAAAGCTATACTTTTTAACCTGTAACAACACAGAAATCCTCAAATAATCAGTGAGAAATTACATCCGTAATCAGGTTCCACACTGGGTGTTGCTGGGTGGGCATGAGGAATGGACATTCAAACTGTCCGTACATATATGAGAAACCTGTGACGTTTTCCCCGTTGGGGGGGTGGGGGGGCCGGAGGGGTATGTGTCATGGTGTAGTACCGGACCAATGACGGGGATTCTAGGTCGGCCAAGGGAGTGGAAGACTGCATCCGAATGGTCAGGCCTTTGAGGAAGCTGAACGGCTAGCAGACCCCACTCACCTAGGTAGATCCCAGTTCAATATATGCATAAACAAGGCAAAGTTCACTGACGCCATGTTTGGGAGACAAGATCTAAAGAGGGAAACCAAGACAAAAGCTCAATAGGTATTAAACTAGGATGTGAAAGACATATGTAGCTGTCTAATTTCTAACTTGTGTGTGAGGACATTGGAACATAAAAAAAATCCCAGCTGCCAGGGAGGTGGATGCCACACTGGGCAGATACTAAAACAAAAACTCCTTTGAGATGTCGCAGAACAGCGTACTATGTTCTGGTGGAAAAAACAGACACCTGGTGGGGCAGAGACTCATTTTCACAAGGGCAATATTCCAACAGATCACACTCACATGTATGCTAGAAACTTGAAATTGATCATTTTTGTTCCAACGCCACACATACTGTGTGAGTGCACATGTAACTTGTCAGAGGAATGAATATACACATGCAATGAAAACTACATGCCTACAGTGGTTTATTTTTAAGTTTAAAGAGGAAAATTTACCTTGTCCACTTCAAGTCTATGCCAAAAACAGCAGACAGTGTTTCAGCAGAGATGCCTGTTTTTCATGTTTTGTGACCTGCAGGATGATTTGAAGCAACATTTACCTAGTGTGTGGTGGCACACATGGGAGGAACCTGACTTGGTTTGTAAATTAAATGCACACTGGCCCTCTCTACTACTCTAGCCAAGTAAATTAATCTGCTGATGTGGTTTTTATCCAGCTGTGTGAGGCTGGGCCCTTATATGTGATGCAAGGCCTTATTGACCATCCTTAATCACACCACCCTATCTATCAGCCACATACTCCAATTTCACTCGCAGCACTCAAATTTTGCATATTTATCAAATGTCAGCCCCAAAAGAGACATTTAAAAACCAGGAACAATGAAACATTGTCTGTGTTTGTTCCAGTCTGTTTATTTACTCCTGTACTACCCTTGACCACAGAGCGTTTTAGCCGATTTTTAGACAAAATGGATATGTGGGGAAAATATAGAATTAAAAAGCTTTAAAACTGCTCAATCAAGTTCCATGTCAATGCAAACCACATCGCAGATGTACCCACCAAATATTATCAGGCTGTTGCCAAATCTGAGCACACAGTGACATATTACATGTTTTGGCACAAGTGGACAGATCAGGCCACAGGACCCCCATTAGTTTTCCATAAGCGACAATGTTAACGTTTAGCGCTGTAGCTCAGTCCCAAACATTCCGAGGCCAATAAGCTTTGGTGCATACCTGGCCCAGCCTGAGAGAAAGAAGCTGTAAAAATCTTGACATAGGTTGACTGGAAAAATCTGGACCTTTACATGCCGGCAGCTGGGAGGGGTGCCTAGCAACGCCAAGGGGGACGTCACTCGCAGCCTGGTCACCACCTGTCTCCCTTGTGTCCTCTCGCCCAGAATTTCAAACTTTCACCATTAAACTCATACCTGCGCAAAGCTTAGACAATTTCCATCATTTTCATACCAAGCATGCACTTGTACACTAAAAACGGCAGGCTGGCAGCAAAAAAGACTTTACACCTAAAATACACAGAACTACAATCGTCCCTACTGAAAAACGCAAGTTGTAATGGGGTCTGTGTCCTATCACACCAGCCAACTTTTTTTAAAATCAATCATTTTTGCACCACATAATGCTTACTACCTCTAAACCTCACACATAAAGTTACAGCTTGATACATGCAAAAACTTTTCAGTAGGAGGAATTTAACTTGGGGTACCCCTATCTTGGAAATGTGTCTGTTTGTCCGTCCTCAAGCACCAAGTTCAAAGCTCTGTAGTGCACATACCCTTCAAAATATCTTAACCAGGTCAAATGTTTGGAAAGCTGGTATGTATATCTGCAAGAAAAATGAAAAAATTCCAATGACAAAGTATTTTACATTTTCCATTGACAACATTTAGAAAATTATGGATTTTCAAGTAGATTTTCTTGTTTACAGCAGTGTTAAGAAAATACTTAAAAGCCAAAAGTGTCAAAATATATATCAAAAGACAGGTAATTTATCTGACAATTCACTTAGCAAATATAGGACATACCTTTTAGCAACTTTGTGCAAAATTTGACTTAAAGTGATACAGGTGGGTAGCAAAGCGGAGTTTCAAAATTCCAGAAAAGTACATTTGAACACCATCAAAGTAAACATATGCATCCAAATTGATATAGAAATGCTCATAGGCACAGTTTCCATGGATAGGGCTAAAGAAAAGACTAGTATCCCTTTTACATAGTGATTCACATGATAAAACCCTTTAAAAGATCACCCACTCCCCCCCCCCCCCCCCCACACACACACACACTACCTCGCTTTCCCATCTCCCCCATGGCCTGCCATTGGTTGGCTGGCTTACCTCAACTCACAGTGCAAAAGAATCCCACCACCTGTGTTGTTTGCCTCAGACTAAATTAGTACTTTCCACATAACAAACACCAAAGTGTGACACTGGCATCTACAAGAGATAAGTAGAGGGGAGAAATATGAATTTGCCACTTACAAAAATAAAGCCACACAGTACATGCACATTGGTCATTCAGACAGTCAGCAAGGCAACCCTCCCAAGACATGTGAAGGGACCCAAGAAGAGGGGAAAAGCTATACTTTTTACCTGTAACAACACAGAAATCCTCAAATAATCAGTGAGAAATTACATCCGTAATCAGGTTCCACACTGGGTGTTGCTGGGTGGGCATGAGGAATGGACATTCAAACTGTCCGTACATATATGAGAAACCTGTGACGTTTCCCCGGTTGGGGGGGTGGGGGGGGCCGGAGGGGTATGTGTCATGGTGTAGTACCGGACCAATGACGGGGATCTAGGTCGGCCAAGGGAGTGGAAGACTGCATCCGAATGGTCAGGCCTTTGAGGAAGCTGAACGGCTAGCAGACCCCCACTCACCTAGGTAGATCCCAGTTCAATATATGCATAAACCAGGCAAAGTTCACTGACGCCATGTTTGGGAGACAAGATCTAAAGAGGGAAACCAAGACAAAAGCTCAATAGGTATTAAAACTAGGATGTGAAAGACATATGTAGCTGTCTAATTTCTAACTTGTGTGTGAGGACATTGGAAACATAAAAAAAATCCCAGCTGCCCAGGGAGGTGGATGCCACACTGGGCCAGATACTAAAACAAAAACTCCTTTGAGATGTCGCAGGAACAGCGTACTATGTTCTGGTGGAAAACAGACACCTGGTGGGGCAGAGACTCATTTTCACAAGGGCAATATTCCAACAGATCACACTCACATGTATGCTAGAAACTTGAAATTGATCATTTTTGTTCCAACGCCACACATACTGTGTGAGTGCACATGTAACTTGTCAGAGGAATGAATATACACATACAATGAAAACTACATGCCTACAGTGGTTTATTTTTAAGTTTTAAAGAGGAAAATTTACCTTGTCCACTTCAAGTCTATGCCCAAAACAGCAGACAGTGTTTCAGCAGAGATGCCTGTTTTTCATGTTTTGTGACCTGCAGGATGATTGAAGCACATTTACCTAGTGTGTGGTGGCACACATGGGAGGAACTGACTTGGTTTGTAAATTAAATGCACACTGGCCCTCTCTACTACTCTAGCCAAGTAAATTAATCTGCTGATGTGTTTTTATCCAGCTGTGTGAGGCTGGGCCCTTATATGTGATGCAAGGCCTTATTGACCATCCTTAATCACACCACCCTATCTATCAGCCACATACTCCAATTTCACTCGCAGCACTCAAATTTTGCATTATTTATCAAATGTCAGCCCCAAAAGAGACATTTTAAAACCAGGAACAATGAAACATTGTCTGTGTTTGTTCCAGTCTGTTTATACTCCTGTACTACCCTTGACCACAGAGCGTTTTAGCCGATTTTTAGACAAAATGGATATGTGGGGAAAATATAGAATTAAAAAGCTTTAAACTGCTCAATCAAGTTCCATGTCAATGCAAACCACATCGCAGATGTACCCACCAAATATTATCAGGCTGTTGCCAAATCTGAGCACACAGTGACATATTACATGTTTTGGCACAAGTGGACAGATCAGGCCACAGACCCCCATTAGTTTTCCATAAGCGACAATGTTAACGTTTAGCGCTGTAGCTCAGTCCCAAACATTCGAGGCCAATAAGCTTTGGTGCATACCTGGCCCAGCCTGAGAGAAAGAAGCTGTAAAAATCTTGACATAGGTTGACTGGAAAAATCTGGACCTTTACATGCCGGCAGCTGGGAGGGGTGCCTAGCAACGCCAAGGGGACGTCACTCGCAGCCTGGTCACCACCTGTCTCCTTGTGTCCTCTCGCCCAGAATTTCAAACTTTCACCATTAAAACTCATACCTGCGCAAAGCTTAGACAATTTCCATCATTTTCATACCAAGCATGCACTTGTACACTAAAAACGGCAGGCTGGCAGCAAAAAAAGACTTTACACCCTAAAATACACAGAACTACAATCGTCCCTACTGAAAAACGCAAGTTGTAATGGGGTCTGTGTCCTATCACACCAGCCAACTTTTTTTAAAATCAATCATTTTTGCACCACATAATGCTTACTACCTCTAAACCTCACACATAAAGTTACAGCTTGATACATGCAAAAACTTTTCAGTAGGAGGAATTTAACTTGGGGTACCCCTATCTTGGAAATGTGTCTGTTTGTCCGTCCTCAAGCACCAAGTTCAAAGCTCTGTAGTGCACATACCGTTGAAAATATCTTAACCAGGTCAAATGTTTTGGAAAGCTGGTATGTATATCTGCAAGAAAAATGAAAAAAATTCCAATGACAAAGTATTTTACATTTTCCATTGACAAACATTTAGAAAATTATGGATTTTCAAGTAGATTTTCTTGTTTACAGCAGTGTTAAGAAAATACTTAAAAGCAAAAGTGTCAAAATATATATCAAAAGACAGGTAATTTATCTGACAATTCACTTAGCAAATATAGGACATACCTTTTAGGCAACTTTGTGCAAAATTTGACTTAAAGTAATACAGGTGGGTAGCAAAGCGGAGTTTCAAAATTCCAGAAAAGTACATTTTGATCACCATCAAAGTAAACGTATGCATCCAAATTGATATAGAAATGCTCATAGGCACAGTTTCCATGGATAGGGCTAAAGAAAAGACTAGTATCCCTTTTACATAGTGATTCACATGATTAAAACCCTTTAAAAGATCACCCACTCCCCCCCCCCACACACACACTACCCCCCTTTCCCGTCTCCCCCATGGCTGCCATTGGTTGGCTGGCTTACCTCAACTCACAGTGCAAAAGAATCCCACCACCTGTGTTGTTGCCTCAGACTAAATTTAAATTAGTACTTTCCACATAACAAACACCAAAGTGTGACACTGGCATCTACAAGAGATAAGTAGAGGGGAGAAATATGAATTTGCCACTTACAAAAATAAAGCCACACAGTACATGCACATTGGTCATTCAGACAGTCAGCAAGGCAACCCTCCCAAGACATGTTGAAGGGACCCAAGAAGAGGGGAAAAGCTATACTTTTTAACCTGTAACAACACAGAAATCCTCAAATAATCAGTGAGAAATTACATCCGTAATCAGGTTCCACACTGGGTGTTGCTGGGTGGGCATGAGGAATGGACATTCAAACTGTCCGTACATATATGAGAAACCTGTGACGTTTCCCCGGTTGGGGGGGTGGGGGGGCCGGAGGGGTATGTGTCATGGTGTAGTACCGGACCAATGACGGGGATTCTAGGTCGGCCAAGGGAGTGGAAGACTGCATCCGAATGGTCAGGCCTTTGAGGAAGCTGAACGGCTAGCAGACCCCACTCACCTAGGTAGATCCCAGTTCAATATATGCATAAACCAGGCAAAGTTCACTGACGCCATGTTTGGGAGACAAGATCTAAAGAGGGAAACCAAGACAAAAGCTCAATAGGTATTAAACTAGGATGTGAAAGACATATGTAGCTGTCTAATTTCTAACTTGTGTGTGAGGACATTGGAAACATAAAAAAAATCCCAGTTGCCCAGGGAGGTGGATGCCACACTGGGCCACATACTAAAACAAAAACTCCTTTGAGATGTCGCAGGAACAGCGTACTATGTTCTGGTGGAAAAACAGACACCTGGTGGGGCAGAGACTCATTTTCACAAGGGCAATATTCCAACAGATCACACTCACATGTATGCTAGAAACTTGAAATTGATCATTTTTGTTCCAACGCCACACATACTGTGTGAGTGCACATGTAACTTGTCAGAGGAATGAATATACACATGCAATGAAAACTACATGCCTACAGTGGTTTATTTTTAAGTTTAAAGAGGAAAATTTACCTTGTCCACTTCAAGTCTATGCCCAAAACAGCAGACAGTGTTCCAGCAGAGATGCCTGTTTTTCATGTTTTGTGACCTGCAGGATGATTTGAAGCACATTTACCTAGTGTGTGGTGGCACACATGGGAGGAACCTGACTTGGTTTGTAAATTAAATGCACACTGGCCCTCTCTACTACTCTAGCCAAGTAAATTAATCTGCTGATGTGTTTTTATCCAGCTGTGTGAGGCTGGGCCCTTATATGTGATGCAAGGCCTTATTGACCATCCTTAATCACACCACCCTATCTATCAGCCACATACTCCAATTTCACGCGCAGCACTCAAATTTTGCATTATTTATCAAATGTCAGCCCCAAAAGAGACATTTTAAAAACCAGGAACAATGAAACATTGTCTGTGTTTGTTCCAGTCTGTTTATACTCCTGTACTACCCTTGACCACAGAGCGCTTTAGCCCATTTTTAGACAAAATGGATATGTGGGGAAAATATAGAATTAAAAAGCTTTAAAACTGCTCAATCAAGTTCCATGTCAATGCAAACCACATCGCAGATGTACCCACCAAATATTATCAGGCTGTTGCCAAATCTGAGCACACAGTGACATATTACATGTTTTGGCACAAGTGGACAGATCAGGCCACAGACCCCCATTAGTTTTCCATAAGCGACAATGTTAACGTTTAGCGCTGTAGCTCAGTCCCAAACATTCCGAGGCCAATAAGCTTTGGTGCATACCTGGCCCAGCCTGAGAGAAAGAAGCTGTAAAAATCTTGACATAGGTTGACTGGAAAAATCTGGACCTTTACATGCCGGCAGCTGGGAGGGGTGCCTAGCAACGCCAAGGGGACGTCACTCGCAGCCTCGTCACCACCTGTCTCCTTGTGTCCTCTCGCCCAGAATTTCAAACTTTCACCATTAAAACTCATACCTGCGCAAAGCTTAGACAATTTCCATCATTTTCATACCAAGCATGCACTTGTACACTAAAAACGGCAGGCTGGCAGCAAAAAAAGACTTTACACCCTAAAATACACAGAACTACAATCGTCCCTACTGAAAAACGCAAGTTGTAATGGGGGTCTGTGTCCTATCACACCAGCCAACTTTTTTTAAAATCAATCATTTTTGCACCACATAATGCTTACTACCTCTAAACCTCACACATAAAGTTACAGCTTGATACATGCAAAAACTTTTCAGTAGGAGGAATTTAACTTGGGGTACTCCTATCTTGGAAATGTGTCTGTTTGTCCGTCCTCAAGCACCAAGTTCAAAGCTCTGTAGTGCACATACCGTTGAAAATATCTTAACCAGGTCAAATGTTTTGGAAAGCTGGTATGTATATCTGCAAGAAAAATGAAAAAATTCCAATGACAAAGTATTTTACATTTTCCATTGACAAACATTTAGAAAATTATGGATTTTCAAGTAGATTTTCTTGTTTACAGCAGTGTTAAGAAAATACTTAAAAGCCAAAAGTGTCAAAATATATATCAAAAGACAGGTAATTTATCTGACAATTCACTTAGCAAATATAGGACATACCTTTTAGCAACTTTGTGCAAAATTTGACTTAAAGTGATACAGGTGGGTAGCAAAGCGGAGTTTCAAAATTCCAGAAAAGTACATTTTGATCACCATCAAAGTAAACGTATGCATCCAAATTGATATAGAAATGCTCATAGGCACAGTTTCCATGGATAGGGCTAAAGAAAAGACTAGTATCCCTTTTACAAAGTGATTCACATGATAAAACCCTTTAAAAGATCACCCACTCCCCCACACACACACACACTACCCCCCTTTCCCGTCTCCCCCATGGCTGCCATTGGTTGGCTGGCTTACCTCAACTCACAGTGCAAAAGAATCCCACCACCTGTGTTGTTGCCTCAGACTAATTTAGTACTTTCCACATAACAAACACCAAAGTGTGACACTGGCATCTACAAGAGATAAGTAGAGGGGAGAAATATGAATTTGCCACTTACAAAAATAAAGCCACACAGTACATGCACATTGGTCATTCAGACAGTCAGCAAGGCAACCCTCCCAAGACATGTTGAAGGGACCCAAGAAGAGGGGAAAAGCTATACTTTTTAACCTGTAACAACACAGAAATCCTCAAATAATCAGTGAGAAATTACATCCGTAATCAGGTTCCACACTGGGTGTTGCTGGGTGGGCATGAGGAATGGACATTCAAACTGTCCGTACATATATGAGAAACCTGTGACGTTTCCCCGGTTGGGGGGGTGGGGGGGCCGGAGGGGTATGTGTCATGGTGTAGTACCGGACCAATGACGGGGATTCTAGGTCGGCCAAGGGAGTGGAAGACTGCATCCGAATGGTCAGGCCTTTGAGGAAGCTGAACGGCTAGCAGACCCCACTCACCTAGGTAGATCCCAGTTCAATATATGCATAAACCAGGCAAAGTTCACTGACGCCATGTTTGGGAGACAAGATCTAAAGAGGGAAACCAAGACAAAAGCTCAATAGGTATTAAACTAGGATGTGAAAGACATATGTAGCTGTCTAATTTCTAACTTGTGTGTGAGGACATTGGAAACATAAAAAAAATCCCAGTTGCCCAGGGAGGTGGATGCCACACTGGGCCACATACTAAAACAAAAACTCCTTTGAGATGTCGCAGGAACAGCGTACTATGTTCTGGTGGAAAAACAGACACCTGGTGGGGCAGAGACTCATTTTCACAAGGGCAATATTCCAACAGATCACACTCACATGTATGCTAGAAACTTGAAATTGATCATTTTTGTTCCAACGCCACACATACTGTGTGAGTGCACATGTAACTTGTCAGAGGAATGAATATACACATGCAATGAAAACTACATGCCTACAGTGGTTTATTTTTAAGTTTAAAGAGGAAAATTTACCTTGTCCACTTCAAGTCTATGCCCAAAACAGCAGACAGTGTTTCAGCAGAGATGCCTGTTTTTCATGTTTTGTGACCTGCAGGATGATTTGAAGCACATTTACCTAGTGTGTGGTGGCACACATGGGAGGAACCTGACTTGGTTTGTAAATTAAATGCACACTGGCCCTCTCTACTACTCTAGCCAAGTAAATTAATCTGCTGATGTGTTTTTATCCACCTGTGTGAGGCTGGGCCCTTATATGTGATGCAAGGCCTTATTGACCATCCTTAATCACACCACCCTATCTATCAGCCACATACTCCAATTTCACTCGCAGCACTCAAATTTTGCATTATTTATCAAATGTCAGCCCCAAAAGAGACATTTTAAAAACCAGGAACAATGAAACATTGTCTGTGTTTGTTCCAGTCTGTTTATACTCCTGTACTACCCTTGACCACAGAGCGTTTTAGCCGATTTTTAGACAAAATGGATATGTGGGGAAAATATAGAATTAAAAAGCTTTAAAACTGCTCAATCAAGTTCCATGTCAATGCAAACCACATCGCAGATGTACCCACCAAATATTATCAGGCTGTTGCCAAATCTGAGCACACAGTGACATATTACATGTTTTGGCACAAGTGGACAGATCAGGCCACAGACCCCCATTAGTTTTCCATAAGCGACAATGTTAACGTTTAGCGCTGTAGCTCAGTCCCAAACATTCCGAGGCCAATAAGCTTTGGTGCATACCTGGCCCAGCCTGAGAGAAAGAAGCTGTAAAAATCTTGACATAGGTTGACTGGAAAAATCTGGACCTTTACATGCCGGCAGCTGGGAGGGGTGCCTAGCAACGCCAAGGGGACGTCACTCGCAGCCTCATCACCACCTGTCTCCTTGTGTCCTCTCGCCCAGAATTTCAAACTTTCACCATTAAAACTCATACCTGCGCAAAGCTTAGACAATTTCCATCATTTTCATACCAAGCATGCACTTGTACACTAAAAACGGCAGGCTGGCAGCAAAAAAAGACTTTACACCCTAAAATACACAGAACTACAATCGTCCCTACTGAAAAACGCAAGTTGTAATGGGGGTCTGTGTCCTATCACACCAGCCAACTTTTTTTAAAATCAATCATTTTTGCACCACATAATGCTTACTACCTCTAAACCTCACACATAAAGTTACAGCTTGATACATGCAAAAACTTTTCAGTAGGAGGAATTTAACTTGGGGTACCCCTATCTTGGAAATGTGTCTGTTTGTCCGTCCTCAAGCACCAAGTTCAAAGCTCTGTAGTGCACATACCGTTGAAAATATCTTAACCAGGTCAAATGTTTTGGAAAGCTGGTATGTATATCTGCAAGAAAAATGAAAAAATTCCAATGACAAAGTATTTTACATTTTCCATTGACAAACATTTAGAAAATTATGGATTTTCAAGTAGATTTTCTTGTTTACAGCAGTGTTAAGAAAATACTTAAAAGCCAAAAGTGTCAAAATATATATCAAAAGACAGGTAATTTATCTGACAATTCACTTAGCAAATATAGGACATACCTTTTAGCAACTTTGTGCAAAATTTGACTTAAAGTAATACAGGTGGGTAGCAAAGCGGAGTTTCAAAATTCCAGAAAAGTACATTTTGATCACCATCAAAGTAAACATATGCATCCAAATTGATATAGAAATGCTCATAGGCAGAGTTTCCATGGATAGGGCTAAAGAAAAGACTAGTATCCCTTTTACATAGTGATTCACATGATAAAACCCTTTAAAAGATCACCCACTCCCCCCCCACACACACACTACCCCCCTTTCCCGTCTCCCCCATGGCTGCCATTGGTTGGCTGGCTTACCTCAACTCACAGTGCAAAAGAATCCCACCACCTGTGTTGTTGCCTCAGACTAAATTAGTACTTTCCACATAACAAACACCAAAGTGTGACACTGGCATCTACAAGAGATAAGTAGAGGGGAGAAATATGAATTTGCCACTTACAAAAATAAAGCCACACAGTACATGCACATTGGTCATTCAGACAGTCAGCAAGGCAACCCTCCCAAGACATGTTGAAGGGACCCAAGAAGAGGGGAAAAGCTATACTTTTTAACCTGTAACAACACAGAAATCCTCAAATAATCAGTGAGAAATTACATCCGTAATCAGGTTCCACACTGGGTGTTGCTGGGTGGGCATGAGGAATGGACATTCAAACTGTCCGTACATATATGAGAAACCTGTGACGTTTCCCCGGTTGGGGGGGTGGGGGGGCCGGAGGGGTATGTGTCATGGTGTAGTACCGGACCAATGACGGGGATTCTAGGTCGGCCAAGGGAGTGGAAGACTGCATCCGAATGGTCAGGCCTTTGAGGAAGCTGAACGGCTAGCAGACCCCACTCACCTAGGTAGATCCCAGTTCAATATATGCATAAACCAGGCAAAGTTCACTGACGCCATGTTTGGGAGACAAGATCTAAAGAGGGAAACCAAGACAAAAGCTCAATAGGTATTAAACTAGGATGTGAAAGACATATGTAGCTGTCTAATTTCTAACTTGTGTGTGAGGACATTGGAAACATAAAAAAAATCCCAGCTGCCCAGGGAGGTGGATGCCACACTGGGCCAGATACTAAAACAAAAACTCCTTTGAGATGTCGCAGGAACAGCGTACTATGTTCTGGTGGAAAAACAGACACCTGGTGGGGCAGAGACTCATTTTCACAAGGGCAATATTCCAACAGATCACACTCACATGTATGCTAGAAACTTGAAATTGATCATTTTTGTTCCAACGCCACACATACTGTGTGAGTGCACATGTAACTTGTCAGAGGAATGAATATACACATGCAATGAAAACTACATGCCTACAGTGGTTTATTTTTAAGTTTAAAGAGGAAAATTTACCTTGTCCACTTCAAGTCTATGCCCAAAACAGCAGACAGTGTTCCAGCAGAGATGCCTGTTTTTCATGTTTTGTGACCTGCAGGATGATTTGAAGCACATTTACCTAGTGTGTGGTGGCACACATGGGAGGAACCTGACTTGGTTTGTAAATTAAATGCACACTGGCCCTCTCTACTACTCTAGCCAAGTAAATTAATCTGCTGATGTGTTTTTATCCAGCTGTGTGAGGCTGGGCCCTTATATGTGATGCAAGGCCTTATTGACCATCCTTAATCACACCACCCTATCTATCAGCCACATACTCCAATTTCACGCGCAGCACTCAAATTTTGCATTATTTATCAAATGTCAGCCCCAAAAGAGACATTTTAAAAACCAGGAACAATGAAACATTGTCTGTGTTTGTTCCAGTCTGTTTATACTCCTGTACTACCCTTGACCACAGAGCGCTTTAGCCCATTTTTAGACAAAATGGATATGTGGGGAAAATATAGAATTAAAAAGCTTTAAAACTGCTCAATCAAGTTCCATGTCAATGCAAACCACATCGCAGATGTACCCACCAAATATTATCAGGCTGTTGCCAAATCTGAGCACACAGTGACATATTACATGTTTTGGCACAAGTGGACAGATCACACCAGCCAACTTTTTTTAAAATCAATCATTTTTGCACCACATAATGCTTACTACCTCTAAACCTCACACATAAAGTTACAGCTTGATACATGCAAAAACTTTTCAGTAGGAGGAATTTAACTTGGGGTACCCCTATCTTGGAAATGTGTCTGTTTGTCCGTCCTCAAGCACCAAGTTCAAAGCTCTGTAGTGCACATACCGTTGAAAATATCTTAACCAGGTCAAATGTTTTGAGAAAGCTGGTATGTATATCTGCAAGAAAAATGAAAAAATTCCAATGACAAAGTATTTTACATTTTCCATTGACAAACATTTAGAAAATTATGGATTTTCAAGTAGATTTTCTTGTTTACAGCAGTGTTAAGAAAATACTTAAAAGCCAAAAGTGTCAAAATATATATCAAAAGACAGGTAATTTATCTGACAATTCACTTAGCAAATATAGGACATACCTTTTAGCAACTTTGTGCAAAATTTGACTTAAAGTAATACAGGTGGGTAGCAAAGCGGAGTTTCAAAATTCCAGAAAAGTACATTTTGATCACCATCAAAGTAAACATATGCATCCAAATTGATATAGAAATGCTCATAGGCACAGTTTCCATGGATAGGGCTAAAGAAAAGACTAGTATCCCTTTTACATAGTGATTCACATGATAAAACCCTTTAAAAGATCACCCACTCCCCCCCCACACACACACTACCCCCCTTTCCCGTCTCCCCCATGGCTGCCATTGGTTGGCTGGCTTACCTCAACTCACAGTGCAAAAGAATCCCACCACCTGTGTTGTTGCCTCAGACTAAATTAGTACTTTCCACATAACAAACACCAAAGTGTGACACTGGCATCTACAAGAGATAAGTAGAGGGGAGAAATATGAATTTGCCACTTACAAAAATAAAGCCACACAGTACATGCACATTGGTCATTCAGACAGTCAGCAAGGCAACCCTCCCAAGACATGTTGAAGGGACCCAAGAAGAGGGGAAAAGCTATACTTTTTAACCTGTAACAACACAGAAATCCTCAAATAATCAGTGAGAAATTACATCCGTAATCAGGTTCCACACTGGGTGTTGCTGGGTGGGCATGAGGAATGGACATTCAAACTGTCCGTACATATATGAGAAACCTGTGACGTTTCCCCGGTTGGGGGGGTGGGGGGGCCGGAGGGGTATGTGTCATGGTGTAGTACCGGACCAATGACGGGGATTCTAGGTCGGCCAAGGGAGTGGAAGACTGCATCCGAATGGTCAGGCCTTTGAGGAAGCTGAACGGCTAGCAGACCCCACTCACCTAGGTAGATCCCAGTTCAATATATGCATAAACCAGGCAAAGTTCACTGACGCCATGTTTGGGAGACAAGATCTAAAGAGGGAAACCAAGACAAAAGCTCAATAGGTATTAAACTAGGATGTGAAAGATATATGTAGCTGTCTAATTTCTAACTTGTGTGTGAGGACATTGGAAACATAAAAAAAATCCCAGCTGCCCAGGGAGGTGGATGCCACACTGGGCCAGATACTAAAACAAAAACTCCTTTGAGATGTCGCAGGAACAGCGTACTATGTTCTGGTGGAAAAACAGACACCTGGTGGGGCAGAGACTCATTTTCACAAGGGCAATATTCCAACAGATCACACTCACATGTATGCTAGAAACTTGAAATTGATCATTTTTGTTCCAATGCCACACATACTGTGTGAGTGCACATGTAACTTGTCAGAGGAATGAATATACACATGCAATGAAAACTACATGCCTACAGTGGTTCATTTTTAAGTTTAAAGAGGAAAATTTACCTTGTCCACTTCAAGTCTATGCCCAAAACAGCAGACAGTGTTCCAGCAGAGATGCCTGTTTTTCATGTTTTGTGACCTGCAGGATGATTTGAAGCACATTTACCTAGTGTGTGGTGGCACACATGGGAGGAACCTGACTTGGTTTGTAAATTAAATGCACACTGGCCCTCTCTACTACTCTAGCCAAGTAAATTAATCTGCTGATGTGTTTTTATCCAGCTGTGTGAGGCTGGGCCCTTATATGTGATGCAAGGCCTTATTGACCATCCTTAATCACACCACCCTATCTATCAGCCACATACTCCAATTTCACGCGCAGCACTCAAATTTTGCATTATTTATCAAATGTCAGCCCCAAAAGAGACATTTTAAAAACCAGGAACAATGAAACATTGTCTGTGTTTGTTCCAGTCTGTTTATACTCCTGTACTACCCTTGACCACAGAGCGCTTTAGCCCATTTTTAGACAAAATGGATATGTGGGGAAAATATAGAATTAAAAAGCTTTAAAACTGCTCAATCAAGTTCCATGTCAATGCAAACCACATCGCAGATGTACCCACCAAATATTATCAGGCTGTTGCCAAATCTGAGCACACAGTGACATATTACATGTTTTGGCACAAGTGGACAGATCACACCAGCCAACTTTTTTTAAAATCAATCATTTTTGCACCACATAATGCTTACTACCTCTAAACCTCACACATAAAGTTACAGCTTGATACATGCAAAAACTTTTCAGTAGGAGGAATTTAACTTGGGGTACCCCTATCTTGGAAATGTGTCTGTTTGTCCGTCCTCAAGCACCAAGTTCAAAGCTCTGTAGTGCACATACCGTTGAAAATATCTTAACCAGGTCAAATGTTTTGGAAAGCTGGTATGTATATCTGCAAGAAAAATGAAAAAATTCCAATGACAAAGTATTTTACATTTTCCATTGACAAACATTTAGAAAATTATGGATTTTCAAGTAGATTTTCTTGTTTACAGCAGTGTTAAGAAAATACTTAAAAGCCAAAAGTGTCAAAATATACATCAAAAGACAGGTAATTTATCTGACAAATCACTTAGCAAATATAGGACATACCTTTTAGCAACTTTGTGCAAAATTTGACTTAAAGGGATACAGGTGGGTAGCAAAGCGGAGTTTCAAAATTCCAGAAAAGTACATTTTGATCACCATCAAAGTAAACGTATGCATCCAAATTGATATAGAAATGCTCATAGGCAGAGTTTCCATGGATAGGGCTAAAGAAAAGACTAGTATCCCTTTTACATAGTGATTCACATGATAAAACCCTTTAAAAGATCACCCACTCCCCCCCCCTTACACACACACACTACCCCCCTTTCCCGTCTCCCCCATGGCTGCCATTGGTTGGCTGGCTTACCTCAACTCACAGTGCAAAAGAATCCCACCACCTGTGTTGTTGCCTCAGACTAAATTAGTACTTTCCACATAACAAATACCAAAGTGTGACACTGGCATCTACAAGAGATAAGTAGAGGGGAGAAATATGAATTTGCCACTTACAAAAATAAAGCCACACAGTACATGCACATTGGTCATTCAGACAGTCAGCAAGGCAACCCTCCCAAGACATGTTGAAGGGACCCAAGAAGAGGGGAAAAGCTATACTTTTTAACCTGTAACAACACAGAAATCCTCAAATAATCAGTGAGAAATTACATCCGTAATCAGGTTCCACACTGGGTGTTGCTGGGTGGGCATGAGGAATGGACATTCAAACTGTCCGTACATATATGAGAAACCTGTGACGTTTCCCCGGTTGGGGGGGTGGGGGGGCCGGAGGGGTATGTGTCATGGTGTAGTACCGGACCAATGACGGGGATTCTAGGTCGGCCAAAGGAGTCGAATACTGCATCCGAATGGTCAGGCCTTTGAGGAAGCTGAACGGCTAGCAGACCCCACTCACCTAGGTAGATCCCAGTTCAATGTATGCATAAACCAGGCAAAGTTCACTGACGCCATGTTTGGGAGACAAGATCTAAAGAGGGAAACCAAGACAAAAGCTCAATAGGTATTAAACTAGGATGTGAAAGACATATGTAGCTGTCTAATTTCTAACTTGTGTGTGAGGACATTGGAAACATAAAAAAAATCCCAGTTGCCCAGGGAGGTGGATGCCACACTGGGCCACATACTAAAACAAAAACTCCTTGAGATGTCGCAGGAACAGCGTACTATGTTCTGGTGGAAAAACAGACACCTGGTGGGGAAGAGACTCATTTTCACAAGGGCAATATTCCAACAGATCACACTCACATGTATGCTAGAAACTTGAAATTGATCATTTTTGTTCCAACGCCACACATACTGTGTGAGTGCACATGTAACTTGTCAGAGGAATGAATATACACATGCAATGAAAACTACATGCCTACAGTGGTTTATTTTTAAGTTTAAAGAGGAAAATTTACCTTGTCCACTTCAAGTCTATGCCCAAAACAGCAGACAGTGTTCCAGCAGAGATGCCTGTTTTTCATGTTTTGTGACCTGCAGGATGATTTGAAGCACATTTACCTAGTGTGTGGTGGCACACATGGGAGGAACCTGACTTGGTTTGTAAATTAAATGCACACTGGCCCTCTCTACTACTCTAGCCAAGTAAATTAATCTGCTGATGTGTTTTTATCCACCTGTGTGAGGCTGGGCCCTTATATGTGATGCAAGGCCTTATTGACCATCCTTAATCACACCACCCTATCTATCAGCCACATACTCCAATTTCACTCGCAGCACTCAAATTTTGCATTATTTATCAAATGTCAGCCCCAAAAGAGACATTTTAAAAACCAGGAACAATGAAACATTGTCTGTGTTTGTTCCAGTCTGTTTATACTCCTGTACTACCCTTGACCACAGAGCGCTTTAGCCCATTTTTAGACAAAATGGATATGTGGGGAAAATATAGAATTAAAAAGCTTTAAAACTGCTCAATCAAGTTCCATGTCAATGCAAACCACATCGCAGATGTACCCACCAAATATTATCAGGCTGTTGCCAAATCTGAGCACACAGTGACATATTACATGTTTTGGCACAAGTGGACAGATCAGGCCACAGACCCCCATTAGTTTTCCATAAGCGACAATGTTAACGTTTAGCGCTGTAGCTCAGTCCCAAACATTCCGAGGCCAATAAGCTTTGGTGCATACCTGGCCCAGCCTGAGAGAAAGAAGCTGTAAAAATCTTGACATAGGTTGACTGGAAAAATCTGGACCTTTACATGCCGGCAGCTGGGAGGGGTGCCTAGCAACGCCAAGGGGACGTCACTCGCAGCCTCGTCACCACCTGTCTCCTTGTGTCCTCTCGCCCAGAATTTCAAACTTTCACCATTAAAACTCATACCTGCCCAAAGCTTAGACAATTTCCATCATTTTCATACCAAGCATGCACTTGTACACTAAAAACGGCAGGCTGGCAGCAAAAAAAGACTTTACACCCTAAAATACACAGAACTACAATCGTCCCTACTGAAAAACGCAAGTTGTAATGGGGGTCTGTGTCCTATCACACCAGCCAACTTTTTTTAAAATCAATCATTTTTGCACCACATAATGCTTACTACCTCTAAACCTCACACATAAAGTTACAGCTTGATACATGCAAAAACTTTTCAGTAGGAGGAATTTAACTTGGGGTACCCCTATCTTGGAAATGTGTCTGTTTGTCCGTCCTCAAGCACCAAGTTCAAAGCTCTGTAGTGCACATACCGTTGAAAATATCTTAACCAGGTCAAATGTTTTGGAAAGCTGGTATGTATATCTGCAAGAAAAATGAAAAAATTCCAATGACAAAGTATTTTACATTTTCCATTGACAAACATTTAGAAAATTATGGATTTTCAAGTAGATTTTCTTGTTTACAGCAGTGTTAAGAAAATACTTAAAAGCCAAAAGTGTCAAAATACATATCAAAAGACAGGTAATTTATCTGACAATTCACTTAGCAAATATAGGACATACCTTTTAGCAACTTTGTGCAAAATTTGACTTAAAGTGATACAGGTGGGTAGCAAAGCGGAGTTTCAAAATTCCAGAAAAGTACATTTTGATCACCATCAAAGTAAACGTATGCATCCAAATTGATATAGAAATGCTCATAGGCAGAGTTTCCATGGATAGGGCTAAAGAAAAGACTAGTATCCCTTTTACATAGTGATTCACATGATAAAACCCTTTAAAAGATCACCCACTCCCCCCCCCCCACACACACACACTACCCCCCTTTCCCGTCTCCCCCATGGCTGCCATTGGTTGGCTGGCTTACCTCAACTCACAGTGCAAAAGAATCCCACCACCTGTGTTGTTGCCTCAGACTAAATTAGTACTTTCCACATAACAAACACCAAAGTGTGACACTGGCATCTACAAGAGATAAGTAGAGGGGAGAAATATGAATTTGCCACTTACAAAAATAAAGCCACACAGTACATGCACATTGGTCATTCAGACAGTCAGCAAGGCAACCCTCCCAAGACATGTTGAAGGGACCCAAGAAGAGGGGAAAAGCTATACTTTTTAACCTGTAACAACACAGAAATCCTCAAATAATCAGTGAGAAATTACATCCGTAATCAGGTTCCACACTGGGTGTTGCTGGGTGGGCATGAGGAATGGACATTCAAACTGTCCGTACATATATGAGAAACCTGTGACGTTTCCCCGGTTGGGGGGGTGGGGGGGCCGGAGGGGTATGTGTCATGGTGTAGTACCGGACCAATGACGGGGATTCTAGGTCGGCCAAGGGAGTGGAAGACTGCATCCGAATGGTCAGGCCTTTGAGGAAGCTGAACGGCTAGCAGACCCCACTCACCTAGGTAGATCCCAGTTCAATATATGGATAAACCAGGCAAAGTTCACTGACGCCATGTTTGGGAGACAAGATCTAAAGAGGGAAACCAAGACAAAAGCTCAATAGGTATTAAACTAGGATGTGAAAGACATATGTAGCTGTCTAATTTCTAACTTGTGTGTGAGGACATTGGAAACATAAAAAAAATCCCAGTTGCCCAGGGAGGTGGATGCCACACTGGGCCACATACTAAAACAAAAACTCCTTTGAGATGTCGCAGGAACAGCGTACTATGTTCTGGTGGAAAAACAGACACCTGGTGGGGCAGAGACTCATTTTCACAAGGGCAATATTCCAACAGATCACACTCACATGTATGCTAGAAACTTGAAATTGATCATTTTTGTTCCAACGCCACACATACTGTGTGAGTGCACATGTAACTTGTCAGAGGAATGAATATACACATGCAATGAAAACTACATGCCTACAGTGGTTTATTTTTAAGTTTAAAGAGGAAAATTTACCTTGTCCACTTCAAGTCTATGCCCAAAACAGCAGACAGTGTTCCAGCAGAGATGCCTGTTTTTCATGTTTTGTGACCTGCAGGATGATTTGAAGCACATTTACCTAGTGTGTGGTGGCACACATGGGAGGAACCTGACTTGGTTTGTAAATTAAATGCACACTGGCCCTCTCTACTACTCTAGCCAAGTAAATTAATCTGCTGATGTGTTTTTATCCAGCTGTGTGAGGCTGGGCCCTTATATGTGATGCAAGGCCTTATTGACCATCCTTAATCACACCACCCTATCTATCAGCCACATACTCCAATTTCACGCGCAGCACTCAAATTTTGCATTATTTATCAAATGTCAGCCCCAAAAGAGACATTTTAAAAACCAGGAACAATGAAACATTGTCTGTGTTTGTTCCAGTCTGTTTATACTCCTGTACTACCCTTGACCACAGAGCGCTTTAGCCCATTTTTAGACAAAATGGATATGTGGGGAAAATATAGAATTAAAAAGCTTTAAAACTGCTCAATCAAGTTCCATGTCAATGCAAACCACATCGCAGATGTACCCACCAAATATTATCAGGCTGTTGCCAAATCTGAGCACACAGTGACATATTACATGTTTTGGCACAAGTGGACAGATCACACCAGCCAACTTTTTTTAAAATCAATCATTTTTGCACCACATAATGCTTACTACCTCTAAACCTCACACATAAAGTTACAGCTTGATACATGCAAAAACTTTTCAGTAGGAGGAATTTAACTTGGGGTACCCCTATCTTGGAAATGTGTCTGTTTGTCCGTCCTCAAGCACCAAGTTCAAAGCTCTGTAGTGCACATACCGTTGAAAATATCTTAACCAGGTCAAATGTTTTGGAAAGCTGGTATGTATATCTGCAAGAAAAATGAAAAAATTCCAATGACAAAGTATTTTACATTTTCCATTGACAAACATTTAGAAAATTATGGATTTTCAAGTAGATTTTCTTGTTTACAGCAGTGTTAAGAAAATACTTAAAAGCCAAAAGTGTCAAAATATACATCAAAAGACAGGTAATTTATCTGACAATTCACTTAGCAAATATAGGACATACCTTTTAGCAACTTTGTGCAAAATTTGACTTAAAGGGATACAGGTGGGTAGCAAAGCGGAGTTTCAAAATTCCAGAAAAGTACATTTTGATCACCATCAAAGTAAACGTATGCATCCAAATTGATATAGAAATGCTCATAGGCAGAGTTTCCATGGATAGGGCTAAAGAAAAGACTAGTATCCCTTTTACATAGTGATTCACATGATAAAACCCTTTAAAAGATCACCCACTCCCCCCCCCTTACACACACACACTACCCCCCTTTCCCGTCTCCCCCATGGCTGCCATTGGTTGGCTGGCTTACCTCAACTCACAGTGCAAAAGAATCCCACCACCTGTGTTGTTGCCTCAGACTAAATTAGTACTTTCCACATAACAAATACCAAAGTGTGACACTGGCATCTACAAGAGATAAGTAGAGGGGAGAAATATGAATTTGCCACTTACAAAAATAAAGCCACACAGTACATGCACATTGGTCATTCAGACAGTCAGCAAGGCAACCCTCCCAAGACATGTTGAAGGGACCCAAGAAGAGGGGAAAAGCTATACTTTTTAACCTGTAACAACACAGAAATCCTCAAATAATCAGTGAGAAATTACATCCGTAATCAGGTTCCACACTGGGTGTTGCTGGGTGGGCATGAGGAATGGACATTCAAACTGTCCGTACATATATGAGAAACCTGTGACGTTTCCCCGGTTGGGGGGGTGGGGGGGCCGGAGGGGTATGTGTCATGGTGTAGTACCGGACCAATGACGGGGATTCTAGGTCGGCCAAAGGAGTCGAATACTGCATCCGAATGGTCAGGCCTTTGAGGAAGCTGAACGGCTAGCAGACCCCACTCACCTAGGTAGATCCCAGTTCAATGTATGCATAAACCAGGCAAAGTTCACTGACGCCATGTTTGGGAGACAAGATCTAAAGAGGGAAACCAAGACAAAAGCTCAATAGGTATTAAACTAGGATGTGAAAGACATATGTAGCTGTCTAATTTCTAACTTGTGTGTGAGGACATTGGAAACATAAAAAAAATCCCAGTTGCCCAGGGAGGTGGATGCCACACTGGGCCACATACTAAAACAAAAACTCCTTGAGATGTCGCAGGAACAGCGTACTATGTTCTGGTGGAAAAACAGACACCTGGTGGGGCAGAGACTCATTTTCACAAGGGCAATATTCCAACAGATCACACTCACATGTATGCTAGAAACTTGAAATTGATCATTTTTGTTCCAACGCCACACATACTGTGTGAGTGCACATGTAACTTGTCAGAGGAATGAATATACACATGCAATGAAAACTACATGCCTACAGTGGTTTATTTTTAAGTTTAAAGAGGAAAATTTACCTTGTCCACTTCAAGTCTATGCCCAAAACAGCAGACAGTGTTCCAGCAGAGATGCCTGTTTTTCATGTTTTGTGACCTGCAGGATGATTTGAAGCACATTTACCTAGTGTGTGGTGGCACACATGGGAGGAACCTGACTTGGTTTGTAAATTAAATGCACACTGGCCCTCTCTACTACTCTAGCCAAGTAAATTAATCTGCTGATGTGTTTTTATCCAGCTGTGTGAGGCTGGGCCCTTATATGTGATGCAAGGCCTTATTGACCATCCTTAATCACACCACCCTATCTATCAGCCA
Organism: Liolophura sinensis; assembly: GCF_032854445.1. Lineage (NCBI taxonomy): Eukaryota > Metazoa > Mollusca > Polyplacophora > Chitonida > Chitonidae > Liolophura > Liolophura sinensis. Next base: position 32,968,952 of record NC_088301.1, read on the forward strand.
CATACTCCAATTTCACTCGCAGCACTCAAATTTTGCATTATTTATCAAATGTCAGCCCCAAAAGAGACATTTTAAAAACCAGGAACAATGAAACATTGTCTGTGTTTGTTCCAGTCTGTTTATACTCCTGTACTACCCTTGACCACAGAGCGCTTTAGCCCATTTTTAGACAAAATGGATATGTGGGGAAAATATAGAATTAAAAAGCTTTAAAACTGCTCAATCAAGTTCCATGTCAATGCAAACCACATCGCAGATGTACCCACCAAATATTATCAGGCTGTTGCCAAATCTGAGCACACAGTGACATATTACATGTTTTGGCACAAGTGGACAGATCAGGCCACAGACCCCCATTAGTTTTCCATAAGCGACAATGTTAACGTTTAGCGCTGTAGCTCAGTCCCAAACATTCCGAGGCCAATAAGCTTTGGTGCATACCTGGCCCAGCCTGAGAGAAAGAAGCTGTAAAAATCTTGACATAGGTTGACTGGAAAAATCTGGACCTTTACATGCCGGCAGCTGGGAGGGGTGCCTAGCAACGCCAAGG